>NW_026511163.1:0-40281 GCF_027579735.1 Bombina bombina | reverse complement strand
AAGCCCTTTATTCTTATTTAATAAAAATGGCTTACCGGATCCCATAGGGAAAATGACAGCTTCCAGCATTACCAAGTCTTGTTAGAAATGTGTCATACCTCAAGCAGCAAAAGTCTGCTCACTGTTTCCCCCAACTGAAGTTAATTCCTCTCAACAGTCCTGTGTGGAAACAGCCATCGATTTTAGTAACGGTTGCTAAAATCATTTTCCTCTTACAAACAGAAATCTTCATCTCTTTTCTGTTTCAGAGTAAATAGTACATACCAGCACTATTTTAAAATAACAAACTCTTGATTGAAGAATAAAAACTACATTTAAACACCAAAAAACTCTAAGCCATCTCCGTGGAGATGTTGCCTGTACAACGGCAAAGAGAATGACTGGGGAAGGCGGAGCCTAGGAGGGATCATGTGACCAGCTTTGCTGGGCTCTTTGCCATTTCCTGTTGGGGAAGAGAATATCCCCACAAGTAAGGATGACGCCGTGGACCGGACACACCTATGTTGGAGAAATATATATTTACAATATATATATATATATATATATATATATATACATATACACACTGTATATATTTATACACACACACACACACATGCAGGGCTCAAAATTTCCACTAGCCCACTAGCGATTGGCGAGTGCAAATGTAACAGTGGCGAGTGAAAGTTAGTTAGTGTCTATAAATATTATCTAAAGGGATATTATATATCCATGAAAGGGCAAGGATATGTTATTCCTCTAGGGCTACAAGGATCCCATCAGTGCTTAGACTGTTACTTCTAAGAGGGTAAACAGGGGCAGAGAGAGATTGGAGAGGAAAAGGAACAGTGAAGTAAAAGATAGCGTTAAGAAAGAGTGGAGAAAAAAAAAAAACAGAGTGAAGAGATTTGAGAGAGAAAAAGTGTAACGATATATGGCCTAAGAGAGAAGGGAGGGGGTAAAAAGAGGAGGCAGTGGAGAAAGATAGATGAGAGATGATAGTTATAAAAAAAATGTTCAGGTCTGTTATGACCTCATTAATGTCAACATTCTCTGCTTTCTCTCAGTTCAACAACTTCCTTTTTCTGTCCAGCTGTCATCTTCCCCATAACCCTCATTGATGTTGCTAACGGCTATGCACTTATTTTTGTTAATTACTGTTAGTAGCATTACTTAATTTATGGTATAAAACAAAAACAATATAAAAAAATTACTACACAATAAGGTGTTTCACTTTGGCTAAACATATGCAAAGGGGGGGGGGTTTCAAAAGTGGTGAATAACATCTTGGGCTGGCTTATAGCTTAGGGCTTGATATTAGTATATATGTATGCAGTATTAAAAAACAGGAAAAAAAATTAATCAGAAAATAACACTTCTATAGGCTTAAAGGGACAGTCTAGGGCCGAAATAAATTTTCATGATTCATAGAGAATGTAATTTTAAACAATTTTCCAATTTACTTTTATCACCAATTTTGCTTTGTTTTCTTGGCATTCTTAGTTGAAAGCTAAACCTAGGAGGTTCATATGCTAATTTCTAAGCCCTTGAAGGCCACCTCGTCTCTCAGGGCATTTTGACAGTTTTTCACCACTAGAGGGTGTTAGCACAGTGTTATCTATATGACACACATGAACTCACAGACGTGGAGTTCTAGGGAGCTAGCTCTGATTGGCTCAAATGGATGTCTGTCAAAAGAACTGAAATAAGGGGGGCAGTTTGCACAGGCTTAGATACAAGTTAATCACAGAGGTAAAAAGTGTATTTGTATAACTGTGTTGATTATGCAAAACTAGGGAATGGGTAATAAAGGGATTATCTATCTTTTTAAACAATAAAAATTCTGGTGTACACTGTGCCTTTAAGTGGCAAGTATTCAGGTGTGAACTCCCCTTACATTTGGGCAATAGCAGGAATCTGGCTCTCTTAAAACTAAATGGAATGGAACTCTAATGAATGTCATTGCTAACATTTTTTTTTTTATTTTTTTTTTAAAGGTCTCTTGGGGTGTGACAATCTTTGCCTCATCCGAGTGGTAAAGAAGAGCAATTCCCAGGAGTAATGGATCACCACCTGTATGAAAGATATTTACATATAAATTTTACATTAAAAAGTTTTGTTAAAGTGAATGTAAATTTAGATGATACAAGCATAATAAAAAGAAAGAAAAAAAGAAATCCTTCACAAGTTTTTTGTTTCTTTTAAAACACAGAAAACCTGTAATCCGATTTAAAAACAGAATTTATACTTACTGATAAATTTCTTTTTAGGATGAGGAGAGCCTCATCCTTAAAGGGACACTAAACCCCCCCAAAAAGTTGGCACTATCGCAAAATTAATAAATATTATTGTATTTTGTATTATACATCCAGCTTCCAATTTTTACTATTAAGTAGTAATCTTCTTCTTAAAATTGAACGATTTCCAAACCCACCACCGGGTATGCATTTTCTTAGTCCAATCCTGGTGGATAACCCAGGTTTGAAGATGGCGGAACATTGCCGCAATCCGCATGCGCAAGCTTCTGAAGAGTCATCCTTTATGTCACTCACAGTGTCTCTTGATGCAAACCAGCAGACCCGCTGTATCAGGGACGGGATATGCGCAAGTTTTACAATCACTCTAGGCATGCTCAGGGTGACGAAATCGTCACATAATGATATGCAGAAAATCTGCAACAGATTGGAGATTGCTTTTCATCTTGAAGGCCCATATTTGAGGGTTGGATTGGGTGACGTAATCGGCGAAAATAAAAAGGAAATTTATGCTTACCTGATAATTTGATTTCTTCTACAATACGACGAGTCCACAGATTCATCCTTACTTGTGGGATATTATCCTCCTGCTAACAGGAAGTGGCAAAGAGCACCACAGCAAAGCTGTATATATAGCTCCTCCCTTCTCTCCACCCCCAGTCATGCGACCGAAGGTATAGGAAGAGAAAAGAAAAGCTAAAAAGTGCAGAGGTGACTGAAGTTTTGAAAACAAAAATATAATCTGTCTATATGACAGGGAGGGCCGTGGACTCATCGTATCATAGAAGAAATCAATTTATCAGGTAAGCATAAATTTCCTTTTCTTCTACTAGATACGACGAGTCCACGGATTCATCCTTACTTGTGGGATACAATACCAAAGCAACAGGACACGGATGAACGGGAGGGACAAGACAGATACCTAAACAGAAGGCACCACTGCTTGAAGAACTTTTCTTCCAAAAATAGCCTCAGAAGAAGCAAAAGTATCAACTTTGGAAAATTTGGAAAAGGTATGAAGGGAGGACCATGTCGCAGCCTTACAAATCTGTTCAATAGAAGCGTTGTTTTTAAAAGCGCATGTGGAAGCCACCGCTCTAGTAGAATGAGCTGTAATTTTTTCAGGAGGCTGCTGTCCAGTAGTCTCGTATGCCAAACGGATGATGCTTTTCAGCCAAAAAGAAAGAGAGGTAGCCGTAGCCTTTTGACCCCTACGCTTTCCAGAATAAACAACAAATAGAGAAGATGTTTGACGGAAATCCTTGGTCGCTTGTAAGTAAAATTTCAAGGCACGAACCATGTCCAATTTATGTAACAGACGCTCCTTCTTAGAAGAAGGATTAGGACACAGAGAAGGAACAACAATTTCCTGATTAATATTCTTATTTGAAACAACCTTAGGAAGGAATCCAGGTTTAGTACGCAAAACCACCTTATCCGAATGGAATATAAGATAAGGCGAGTCACATTGTAACGCAGAAAGCTCAGAAACTCTTCGAGCAGATGAGATAGCAACTAAAAAACATAATTTATGCTTACCTGATAAATTCCTTTCTTCTGTTGTGTGATCAGTCCACGGGTCATCATTACTTCTGGGATATAACTCCTCCCCAACAGGAAATGCAAGAGGATTCACCCAGCAGAGCTGCATATAGCTCCTCCCCTCTACGTCAGTCCCAGTCATTCGACCAAGAATCAACGAGAAAGGAGTAACCAAGGGTGAAGTGGTGACTGGAGTATAATTTAAAAGATATTTACCTGCCTTAAAACAGGGCGGGCCGTGGACTGATCACACAACAGAAGAAAGGAATTTATCAGGTAAGCATAAATTATGTTTTCTTCTGTTATGTGTGATCAGTCCACGGGTCATCATTACTTCTGGGATACCAATACCAAAGCAAAAGTACACGGATGACGGGAGGGATAGGCAGGCTCATTATACAGAAGGAACCACTGCCTGAAGAACCTTTCTCCCAAAAATAGCCTCCGAAGAAGCAAAAGTGTCAAATTTGTAAAATTTGGAAAAAGTATGAAGCGAAGACCAAGTTGCAGCCTTGCAAATCTGTTCAACAGAGGCCTCATTCTTAAAGGCCCAAGTGGAAGCCACAGCTCTAGTGGAGTGAGCTGTAATTCTTTCAGGAGGCTGCTGTCCAGCAGTCTCATAGGCTAAACGTATTATGCTACGAAGCCAAAAAGAGAGAGAGGTAGCAGAAGCTTTTTGACCTCTCCTCTGTCCAGAGTAAACGACAAACAAGGAAGAAGTTTGGCGAAAATCTTTAGTTGCCTGCAAGTAGAACTTGAGGGCACGAACTACATCCAGATTGTGTAAAAGACGTTCCTTCTTTGAAGAAGGATTTGGACACAAGGATGGGACAACAATCTCTTGATTGATGTTCCTGTTAGTGACTACCTTAGGTAAGAACCCAGGTTTAGTACGCAGAACTACCTTGTCTGAGTGAAAAATCAGATAAGGGGAATCACAATGTAAGGCTGATAACTCAGAGACTCTTCGAGCCGAGGAAATAGCCATTAAAAACAGAACTTTCCAAGATAACATTTTTATATCAATGGAATGAAGGGGTTCAAACGGAACACCCTGTAAAACGTTAAGAACTAAGTTTAAACTCCATGGTGGAGCAACAGCTTTAAACACAGGCTTGATCCTAGCTAAAGCCTGACAAAAGGACTGGACGTCTGGATTTTCTGACAGACGTCTGTGTAACAAGATGGACAGAGCTGAAATCTGTCCCTTTAATGAACTAGCTGATAAACCCTTTTCTAAACCTTCTTGTAGAAAAGACAATATCCTAGCGATCCTAACCTTACTCCAGGAGTAACCTTTGGATTCGCACCAGTATAGGTATTTCCGCCATATTTTATGGTAAATCCTTCTGGTAACAGGCTTCCTAGCCTGAATCAGGGTATCAATAACCGACTCAGAAAAACCACGTTTTGATAAAATCAAGCGTTCAATTTCCAAGCAGTCAGCTTCAGAGAAGTTAGATTTTGATGTTTGAATGGACCCTGTATCAGAAGGTCCTGTCTTAGAGGTAGAGACCAAGGCGGACAGGATGACATGTCCACTAGATCTGCATACCAAGTCCTGCGTGGCCAAGCAGGTGCTATTAGAATTACTGATGCTCTCTCCTGTTTGATTTTGGCAATCAATCGAGGAAGCAGCGGGAAGGGTGGAAACACATAAGCCATCCTGAAGTTCCAAGGTGCTGTCAAAGCATCTATCAGAACTGCTCCCGGATCCCTGGATCTGGACCCGTAGCGAGGAAGTTTGGCGTTCTGGCGAGACGCCATGAGATCTATCTCTGGTTTGCCCCAACGTCGAAGTATTTGGGCAAAGACCTCCGGATGAAGTTCCCACTCCCCCGGATGAAGAGTCTGGCGACTCAAGAAATCCGCCTCCCAGTTCTCCACTCCCGGGATGTGGATTGCTGACAGGTGGCAAGAGTGAGACTCTGCCCAGCGAATTATCTTTGATACTTCCATCATTGCTAGGGAGCTTCTTGTCCCTCCCTGATGGTTGATGTAAGCTACAGTCGTGATGTTGTCCGACTGAAACCTGATGAACCCCCGAGTTATTAACTGGGGCCAAGCCAGAAGGGCCTTGAGAACTGCTCTCAATTCCAGAATGTTTATTGGAAGGAGACTCTCCTCCTGATTCCATAGTCCCTGAGCCTTCAGAGAATTCCAGACAGCGCCCCAACCTAGTAGGCTGGCGTCTGTTGTTACAATTGTCCAGTCTGGCCTGCTGAATGGCATCCCCCTGGACAGGTGTGGCCGATGAAGCCACCATAGAAGAGAATTTCTGGTCTCTTGATTCAGATTCAGAGTAGGGGACAAATCTGAGTAATCCCCATTCCACTGACTTAGCATGCATAATTGCAGCGGTCTGAGGTGTAGGCGTGCAAAAGGTACTATGTCCATTGCCGCTACCATTAAGCCGATCACCTCCATGCATTGAGCTACTGACGGGTGTTGAATGGAATGAAGGACGCGGCATGCATTTTGAAGTTTTGTTAACCTGTCTTCTGTCAGGTAAATCTTCATTTCTACAGAATCTATAAGAGTCCCCAAGAATGGAACTCTTGTGAGAGGAAAGAGAGAACTCTTCTTTTCGTTCACTTTCCATCCATGCGACCTTAGAAATGCCAGAACTAACTCTGTATGAGACTTGGCAGTTTGAAAGCTTGAAGCTTGTATTAGAATGTCGTCTAGGTACGGAGCTACCGAAATCCCTCGCGGTCTTAGTACCGCTAGAAGGGCACCCAGAACCTTTGTGAAGATTCTTGGAGCCGTAGCCAATCCGAATGGAAGAGCTACAAACTGGTAGTGCCTGTCTAAGAAGGCAAACCTTAGATACCGGTGATGATCTTTGTGGATCGGTATGTGAAGGTAAGCATCCTTTAAATCCACTGTGGTCATGTACTGACCCTCTTGGATCATGGGTAAGATTGTCCGAATAGTTTCCATTTTGAACGATGGAACTCTTAGGAATTTGTTTAGAGTCTTTAAATCTAAGATTGGCCTGAAAGTTCCCTCTTTTTTGGGAACCACAAACAGGTTTGAGTAGAACCCTTGTCCTTGTTCCGACCACGGAACCGGATGGATCACTCCCATTGTTAACAGATCTTGTACGCAGCGTAGAAACGCTTCTTTCTTTATCTGGTTTGTTGACAACCTTGACAGATGAAATCTCCCTCTTGGGGGAGATAATTTGAAGTCTAGAAGGTATCCCTGAGATATGATCTCTAGTGCCCAGGGATCCTGAACATCTCTTGCCCAGGCCTGGGCGAAGAGAGAGAGTCTGCCCCCTACTAGATCCGGTCCCGGATCGGGGGCTCTCGGTTCATGCTGTCTTTGGGGCAGCAGCAGGTTTCCTGGCCTGCTTGCTTTTGTTCCAGGACTGGTTAGGCTTCCAGCCTTGCCTGTAACGAGCAACAGCTCCTTCCTGTTTTGGTGCAGTGGAGGTTGATGCTGCTCCTGTTTTGAAATTCCGAAAGGGACGAAAATTAGACTGTCTAGCCTTAGCTTTGGCCTTGTCTTGAGGTAGGGCGTGGCCCTTACCTCCCGTAATGTCAGCGATAATTTCTTTCAAACCGGGCCCGAATAAGGACTGCCCCTTGAAAGGTATATTAAGTAATTTGGACTTAGAAGTAACATCAGCTGACCAGGATTTTAGCCACAGTGCCCTGCGTGCCTGTATGGCGAATCCTGAGTTCTTAGCCGTAAGTTTGGTTAAATGTACTACGGCCTCCGAAATGAAAGAATTAGCTAGTTTAAGGACTCTAAGCCTGTCCGTAATGTCGTCTAGCGTAGAGGAACTAAGGTTCTCTTCAAGCGACTCAATCCAAAATGCTGCCGCAGCCGTAATCGGCGCGATACATGCAAGGGGTTGTAATATAAAACCTTGTTGAACAAACATTTTCTTAAGGTAACCCTCTAATTTTTTGTCCATTGGATCTGAGAAAGCACAGCTATCCTCCACCGGGATAGTGGTACGCTTAGCTAAAGTAGAAACTGCTCCCTCCACCTTGGGGACCGTTTGCCATAAGTCCCGAGTGGTGGCGTCTATTGGAAACATCTTTCTAAATATTGGAGGGGGTGAGAACGGCACACCGGGTCTATCCCACTCCTTAGTAACAATTTCAGTTAGTCTCTTAGGTATAGGAAAAACGTCAGTACTCGCCGGTACCGCAAAGTATTTATCCAACCTACACAGTTTCTCTGGTATTGCAACAGTGTTACAATCGTTGAGAGCTGCTAAGACCTCCCCTAGTAGTACACGGAGGTTCTCCAATTTAAATTTAAAATTTGAAATATCTGAGTCCAATCTGTTTGGATCAGAACCGTCACCCACAGAATGAAGCTCTCCGTCCTCATGCTCTGCGAGCTGTGACGCAGTATCAGACATGGCCCTAGCATTGTCAGCGCACTCTGTTCTCACCCCAGAGTGATCACGCTTGCCTCTTAGTTCAGGTAATTTAGACAAAACTTCAGTCATAACAGTAGCCATATCTTGTAATGTTATCTGTAATGGCCGCCCAGATGTACTAGGCGCCAAAATATCACGCACCTCCCGGGCGGGAGATGCAGGTACTGTCGCGTGAGGCGAGTTAGTCGGCATAACTCTCCCCTCGCTGTTTGGTGAAATTTGTTCACATTGTACAGATTGACTTTTATTTAAAGTAGCATCAATACAGTTAGTACATAAATTTCTATTGGGCTCCACCTTGGCATTGGAACAAATGACACAGATATCTTCCTCTGAGTCAGACATGTTTAACACACTAGCAAAAAAACTTACAACTTGGTTATAATCTTTTTTAGCAAAAAAACGCACTGTGCCTCAAAGAGGTACTAACGATTAAATGACAGTTGAAATAATGAACTGAAAAACAGTTATTGCATCAAACTTTAAAACAACACAACTTTTAGCAAAGGTTTGTTCCCATTAGTAAAAAACAACACTAATTAAATTTGTACATAAGAAAACAAAACAACGTTTTTTATACACAGTCACTATAAGAATTCTCACAGCTCTGCTGAGAGAATTTACCTCCCTTCAAAGAAGTTTGAAGACCCCTGAGATCTGTCAGAGATGAACCGGATCATGCAGGAAATATAAAAGTAGCTGACTGGAATTTTTTGATGCGTAGCAAAGAGCGCCAAAAACGGCCCCTCCCTCTCCCACACAGCAGTGAAGAGAAACGAAACTGTCACAATTAAAGCAAAAAACTGCCAAGTGGAAAATAATGCCCAAATATTTATTCACACAGTACCTCAGCAATGTAAACGATTCTACATTCCAGCAAAAACGTTTAACATGAGAATAGTTATTAAAAGGATTAGTGACCTTTAACACAGTAGTTCCGGTGAAATACCATCCCCAGAATACTGAAGTGTATACATACATGTCATTTTAACGATATGGCAGGCTTTTCTCATCAATTCCATTCAGAAAATAAAAACTGCCACATACCTCAATGCAGATTCATCTGCCCGCTGTCCCCTGATCTGAAGCCTTTACCTCCCTCAGATGGTCGAGAACAGCAATATGATCTTAACGACTCCGGTTAAAATCATAGTAAAAAATCTCTGTCAGATTCTTCCTCAAACTCTGCCAGAGAAGTAATAACACGCTCCGGTGCTATTTTAAAATAACAAACTTTTGATTGAAGTCATAAAAACTAAGTATAATCACCATAGTCCTCTCACACATCCTATCTAGTCGTTGGGTGCAAGAGAATGACTGGGACTGACGTAGAGGGGAGGAGCTATATGCAGCTCTGCTGGGTGAATCCTCTTGCATTTCCTGTTGGGGAGGAGTTATATCCCAGAAGTAATGATGACCCGTGGACTGATCACACATAACAGAAGAAACAAAACTTTCCAAGATAAAAGCTTAATATCAATGGAATGCATGGGTTCAAACGGAACCCCTTGAAGAACATTGAGAACTAAATTCAAATCAAACTCCATGGCGGAGCAACAGGTTTAAACACAGGCTTGATTCTGACTAAAGCCTGACAAAAAACAGAATTTATGTTTACCTGATAAATTACTTTCTCCAACGGTGTGTCCGGTCCACGGCGTCATCCTTACTTGTGGGATATTCTCTTCCCCAACAGGAAATGGCAAAGAGCCCAGCAAAGCTGGTCACATGATCCCTCCTAGGCTCCGCCTACCCCAGTCATTCGACCGACGTTAAGGAGGAATATTTGCATAGGAGAAACCATATGTTACCGTGGTGACTGTAGTTAAAAAAAAAAAAAAAAAAATTATCAGACCTGATTAAAAAAACCAGGGCGGGCCGTGGACCGGACACACCGTTGGAGAAAGTAATTTATCAGGTAAACATAAATTCTGTTTTCTCCAACATAGGTGTGTCCGGTCCACGGCGTCATCCTTACTTGTGGGAACCAATACCAAAGCTTTAGGACACGGATGAAGGGAGGGAGCAAATCAGGTCACCTAAATGGAAGGCACCACGGCTTGCAAAACCTTTCTCCCAAAAATAGCCTCAGAAGAAGCAAAAGTATCAAATTTGTAAAATTTAGAAAAAGTGTGCAGTGAAGACCAAGTCGCTGCCTTACATATCTGATCAACAGAAGCCTCGTTCTTGAAGGCCCATGTGGAAGCCACAGCCCTAGTGGAGTGAGCTGTGATTCTTTCAGGAGGCTGCCGTCCGGCAGTCTCATAAGCCAATCGGATAATGCTTTTAATCCAGAAGGAGAGAGAGGTAGAAGTTGCTTTTTGACCTCTCCGTTTACCAGAATAAACAACAAACAAAGACAAAGTTTGTCTGAAATCCTTAGTAGCTGCTAAGTAAAATTTGAGAGCACGAACTACATCCAAGTTGTGCAACAAACGTTCCTTCTTTGAAACTGGATTAGGACACAAAGAAGGCACAACTATCTCCTGGTTAATGTTTTTGTTAGAAACAACTTTTGGAAGAAAATCAGGTTTAGTACGCAAAACCACCTTATCTGCATGGAACACCAGATAAGGAGAAGAACACTGCAGAGCAGATAATTCTGAAACTCTTCTAGCAGAAGAAATTGCAACCAAAAACCAAACTTTCCAAGATAATAACTTAATATCAACGGAATGTAAGGGTTCAAACGGAACCCCCTGAAGAACTGAAAGAACTAGGTTGAGACTCCAAGGAGGAGTCAAAATTTTGTAAACAGGCTTGATTCTAACCAGAGCCTGAACAAAGGCTAGAACATCTGGCACAGCTGCCAGCTTTTTGTGAAGTAACACAGACAAGGCAGAAATCTGTCCCATCAAGGAACTTGCAGATAATCCTTTTTCCAATCCTTCTCGAAGGAAGGATAGACTCTTAGGAATCTTAACCTTGTCCCAAGGGAATCCTGCAGATTCACACCAACAGATATACCAAATTATGTGGTAATTTTTCTGGTTACAGGCTTTCAGGCCTGAACAAGAGTATTAATAACAGAATCTGAGAACCCTCGCTTTGATAAGATCAAGCGTTCAATCTCCAAGCAGTCAGCTGGAGTGGGTCGAACGGACCTAGAACAAGAAGGTCTCTCAAAGGTAGCTTCCATGGTGGAGCCGATGACATATTCACCAGATCTGCATACCAAGTCCTGCGTGGCCACGCAGGAGCTATCAAAATCACCGACGCCCTCTCCTGATTGATCCTGGCTACCAGCCTGGGGATGAGAGGAAACGGCGGGAACACATAAGCTAGTTTGAAGGTCCAAGGTGCTACTAGTGCATCCACTAGAGCCGCCTTGGGATCCCTGGATCTGTACCCGTAGTAAGGAACTCTGAAGTTCTGACGAGAGGCCATAAGATCCATGTCTGGAATGCCCCACGGTTGAGTGACTTGGGCAAAGATTTCCGGATGGAGTTCCCACTCCCCCGGATGCAATGTCTGACGACTCAGAAAATCCGCTTCCCAATTTTCCACTCCTGGGATGTGGATAGCAGACAGGTGGCAGGAGTGAGACTCCGCCCATAGAATGATTTTGGTCACCTCTTCCATCGCTAGGGAACTCCTTGTTCCCCCCTGATGGTTGATGTATGAACTTGGCCCTCGCTAGCTGAGGCCAAGCTTTGAGAGCATTGAATATCGCTCTCAGTTCCAGAATATTTATCGGTAGAAGAGATTCTACCCGAGACCAAAGACCCTGAGCTTTCAGGGATCCCCAGACCGCGCCCCAGCCCATCAGACTGGCGTCGGTCGTGACAATGACCCACTCTGGTCTGCGGAAGGTCATCCCTTGTGACAGGTTGTCCAGGGACAGCCACCAACGGAATGAGTCTCTGGTCCTCTGATTTACTTGTATCTTCGGAGACAAGTCTGAATAGTCCCCATTCCACTGACTGAGCATGAACAGTTGTAATGGTCTTAGATGAATGCGCACAAAAGGAACTATGTCCATTGCCGCTACCATCAAACCTATCACTTCCATGCACTGCGCTATGGAAGGAAGAGGAACGGAATGAAGTATCCGACAAGAGTCTAGAAGTTTTGTTTTTCTGGCTTCTGTCAGAAAAATCCTCATTTCTAAGGAGTCTATTATAGTTCCCAAGAAGGGAACCCTCGTTGACGGAGATAGAGAACTCTTTTCCACGTTCACTTTCCATCCGTGAGATCTGAGAAAGGCCAGGACAATGTCCGTGTGGGCCTTTACTTGAGGAAGGGACGACGCTCGAATCAGAATGTCGTCCAAGTAAGGTACTACAGCAATGCCCCTTGGTCTTAGCACCGCCAGAAGGGACCCTAGTACCTATGAGAAAATCCTAGGAGCAGTGGCTAATCCGAAAGAAAATGCCACGAACTGGAAATGCTTGTCCAGGAATGCAAACCTTAGGAACCGATGATGTTCCTTGTGGATAGGAATATGTAGATACGCATCCTTGAAATCCACCTTGGTCATGAATTGACCTTCCTGGATGGAAGGAAGAAGTGTTCGAATGGTTTCCATCTTGAACGATGGAACCTTGAGAAACTTGTTCAAGATCTTGAGATCTAAGATTGGTCTGAACGTTCCCTCTTTTTTGGGAACTATGAACAGATTGGAGTAGAACCCCATCCCTTGTTCTCCTAATGGAACAGGATGAATCACTCCCATTTTTAACAGGTCTTCTACCCAATGTAAGAATGCCTGTCTTCTTATGTGGTCTGAAGACAACTGAGACCTGTGGAACCTCCCCTTTGGAGGAAGCCCCTTGAACTCCAGAGAATAACCTTGGGAGACTATTTCTAGCGCCCAAGGATCCAGAACAACTCTTGCCCAAGCCTGAGCGAAGAGAGAGAGTCTGCCCCCCACCAGATCCGGTCCCGGATCGGGGGCCCGCATTTCATGCTGTCTTGGTAGCAGTGGCAGGTTTCCTGGCCTGCTTTCCTTTGTTCCAGCCTTGCATAGGTCTCCAGGCTGGATTGGCTTGAGAAGTATTACCTTCCTGCTTAGAGGACGTAGCCCTTGGGGCTGATCCGTTTCTGCGAAAGGGACGAAACTTAGGTTTATTTTTGGTCTTGAAAAGACCTATCTTGAGGAAGGGCGTGGCCCTTGCCCCCAGTGATATCAGAGATAATCTCTTTCAAGTCAGGGCCAAAGAGTGTTTTCCCCTTGAAAGGAATGTCAAGCAATTTGTTCTTGGAAGACGCATCCGCTGCCCAAGATTTTAACCAAAGCGCTCTGCGCCACAATAGCAAACCCAGAATTTTTTCGCCGCTAACCTAGCCAATTGCAAGGTGGCGTCTAGGGTGAAAGAATTAGCCAATTTAAGAGCACGAATTCTGTCCATAATCTCCTCATAAGAAGAAGAATTACTAATAATCGCCTTTCCTAGCTCATCAAACTAGAAACACGCGGCTGCAGTGACAGGGACAATGCATGCAATTGGTTGTAGAAGGGAACCTTGCTGAACAAACATCTTTAGCAGACCTTCTAATTTTTTATCCATAGGATCTTGGAAAGCACAACTATCTTCTATGGGTATAGTGGCGCGCTTGTGTAGAGTAGAAACCGCCCCCTCGACCTTGGGGACTGTCTGCCATCAGTCCTTTCTGGGGTCGACTATAGGAAAACAATTTTATAAATATGGGGGGAGGTACTAAAGGTATACCGGGCCTGTCCCATTCTTTACTAACAATGTACGCCACCCGCTTGGATATAGGAAAAGCTTCGGGGGGCCCCGGGGCCTCTAAGAACTTTTCCATTTTACATAGTGGTTCTGGAATGACCAGATAATCACAATCATCCAAATTGGATAACACCTCCTTAAGCAGAGCGCGGAGATGTTCCAACTTAAATTTAAAAGTAATCACATCAGGTTCAGCTTGTTGAGAAATGTTTCCTGAATCTGAAATTTCTCCCTCAGACAAAACCTCCCTGGCCCCCTCAGACTGGTGTAGGGGCCCTTCAGAAACCATATCATCAGCGTTCTCATGCTCTACAGAATTTTCTAAAACAGAGCAGTCGCGCTTTCGCTGATAAGTGGGCATATTGGCTAAAATGTTTTTGATAGAATTATCCATTACAGCCGTTAAATGTTGCATAGTAAGGAGTATTGGCGCACTAGATGTACTAGGGGCCTCCTGTATGGGCAAGACTGGTGTAGACGAAGGAGGGGATGATGCAGTACCATGCTTACTCCCCTCACTTGAGGAATCATCTTGGGCATCATTTTTACTAAAAAAATTTTATGACATAAAATACATATAGTTAAATGAGAAGGAACCTTGGTTTCCCCACAGTCAGAACACAATCTATCTGGTAGTTCAGACATGTTAAACAGGCATAAACTTGATAACAAAGCACAAAAAAGTTTTAAAATAAAACCGTTACTGTCACTTTAAATTTTAAACTAAACACACTTTATTACTGCAATTGCGAAAAAGTATGAAGGAATTGTTCAAAATTCACCAAAATTTCACCACAGTGTCTTAAAGCCTTAAAAGTATTGCACACCAAATTTGGAAGCTTTAACCCTTAAAATAACGGAACCGGAGCCGTTTTTATATTTAACCCCTTTACAGTCCCTGGAATCTGCTTTGCTGAGACCCAACCAAGCCCAAAGGGGAATAAGATACCAATGATGCCTTCAGAAAGACTTTTCTATGTATCAGAGCTCCACACACATGTAGCTGCATGCCATGCTGTCCTCAAAAACAAGTGCGCCATACCGGCGCGAAAATGAGGCTCTGACTATGATTAGGGAAAGCCCCTAAAGAATAAGGTGTCTAAAACAGTGCCTGCCGATATAATCATATCAAAATACCCAGAATAAATGATTCCTCAAGGCTAAATATGTGTTAATAATGAATCGATTTAGCCCAGAAAAAGTCTACAGTCTTAATAAGCCCTTGTGAAGCCCTTATTTACTATCTTAATAAACATGGCTTACCGGATCCCATAGGGAAAATGACAGCTTCCAGCATTACATCGTCTTGTTAGAATGTGTCATACCTCAAGCAGTAAGAGACTGCACACTGTTCCCCCAACTGAAGTTAATTGCTCTCAACAGTCCTGTGTGGAACAGCCATGGATTTTAGTTACGGTGCTAAAATCATTTTCCTCATACAAACAGAAATCTTCATCTCTTTTCTGTTTCTGAGTAAATAGTACATACCAGCACTATTTTAAAATAACAAACTCTTGATTGAATAATAAAAACTACAGTTAAACACTAAAAAACTCTAAGCCATCTCCGTGGAGATGTTGCCTGTACAACGGCAAAGAGAATGACTGGGGTAGGCGGAGCCTAGGAGGGATCATGTGACCAGCTTTGCTGGGCTCTTTGCCATTTCCTGTTGGGGAAGAGAATATCCCACAAGTAAGGATGACGCCGTGGACCGGACACACCTATGTTGGAGAAAGACTGAACGTCTGGGACATCCGCCAGACACTTGTGTAATAAAATTACAAAGCAGAAATGTGTCCCTTTAAGGAACTAGCCTATTATCCCTTCTCCAATCCTTCTTGGAGAAAAGACAAAATCCTAGGAATCCTAACCCTACTCCATGAGTAGCCCTTGGATTTGCACCAATAAAGATATTTACGCCATATCGAATAGTAAATTTTCCTAGTAACAGGCTTCCGAGCCTGAATCAAGGAATCAATGACCGACTCAGAGAATCCCAGCTTAGATAAGATCAAGCGTTCAATCTCCAGGCAGTCAGCTGCAGAGAATTTAGATTTGGATGTTGGAACGGACCTTGAATGAGAAGGTCCTGTCTCAGTGGCAGTTTCCACGGTGGCAGAGATGACATTTCCACTAGGTCTGCATACCAAGTCCTGTGTGGCCATGCAGGCGCTATCAAGATTACTGAAGCCCTCTCCTGTTTGATTCTGGCAATCAGACGAGGCAGGAGATTAAAAGGAGGAAACACATAAGCCAGGTTGAACGACCAAGGTACTGCTAGAGCATCTATCAGTACAGCTTGGGGATCCCTTGATCTGGACCTGTAACAAGGAAGTTTGGCATTCTGACGAGATGCCATCAGATCCAATTCCGGTGTGCCCCATTGATGGATCAATGCCGCAAACACCTCCGGATGGAGCTCCCACTCCCCCGGATGAAAAGTCTGACGACTTAGAAAATCCGCTTCCCAGTTCTCTACTCCTGGGATATAGATTGCCGATAGATGGCAAGAGTGAGTCTCCGCCCATCAAATTATCTTGGAAACCGGGGGGCGGAGCTGACTAACAAGGAGAGTGGACGTGTCTGTATGGAGCTCCTATGTAATAACGAACTAAAGATGAGCAAATATATAGCTATCTAATGATTTCAACCTCTCAACACTTTGGTAGTTAAGGGTAATACGATCTACCTGCTTTTCCCTAAAGATAACCCTCCAACTCTGACTCTACTTTAAAAGCGGCACTGTTTGAGGCCTGCTTTATCTGGCGAGGCAGTTTGGGCATAATTTTATCTTATTCTGCAGAGTCCCTATCTTGCTCCCTGCAGAATGGATCTAATGGCTGCACTTCACAAGTTTGAGGATCGTTTTTGCAGTGCCCTGGATACCCATTACTCCGAAATAACCCTTTTACTCTTACAGCTTTGCGATCAGTTCCCTAACTCACATGCTGCGCAAGATGGCGGGGACAAATCGGGAGCCGCTAGCACTGCTGACATGCAAGATCTCAAGGGTCCCGAAATCTCGATCTCTCAGAAAGCGGCTGCTGTATCTCCTGGGGTCTCCAGGCAGCATTATAGCCAGTGCGGCGCTGACCCGACAGACACCTTAAAAGTGATGGGGCCTAGATCGGCTGCACCGGAGTCTAGGTCTGCAAAAGACTTGGATCTATTCAACTACCTAACGGATTTCATGAAAGCCGCATCGCACAAGCTGATCTCTGGAGCCGCCTTGGACCTTTCACCTTCTAGAGGTACAGACACCCACGATCTCCCAACCTCTCCTAGCGGAGGCACCATATGGAGCCTCTCATTGGAGGCATACGATCTCTCCTTCCCAAGACAGCTCTTAAGAAAATGCGAGGCAACAATCACAGGTATTGGCTAGAGGCAGACTATTAAAGAAGCCCATAACAGCTTGGGTCGTTCTATGGGGTACATGAAATAAAAACTTTCTGTTTATGTTGCATTTTACCTTCTGGAGCTATACTCATCGAGCACAGCATTTGCTTATACCCTCCAACTGCACTTATAACTCATGCTCCTGTCACTGGAAGATATATATGATGGCTGAAATGCTGGATACACTACACTTCCCAGTCAGCTTGAGACTTCTATTCAGGCAGGAAAACATACAAGCTCATCACCATCGGTCTATGTAACCCTCAAAGATGACTGTCCTACTTATTACTGTTAACCCATTTTCTGTTTAAACTTTCAGCTTCTTTTGGTTTTTATTAGAAGGTTATGTTTACTACAATACTCTAGGACTCACTCTTTTCTATATTTGTCACTCACAGTAAGCCCTTATCACAGATTATTCCTATGTCCTATTCATTTACTTTTGGCATAAAGGGGACCTGACCTAGCTATAGTGAAGTGTTTTATCATGGGGAACCTCGGGTAGTATCATATGGCATTCTCCTCTAGGCAAACTATTGCATTTATATAAGACTATAAGGGCCACAGAGTAATTTCCCTATCATTCATTTGCATAGACATACACTACTCAGGACTTATTCCTGTTGCTTTAAGACACCTATATGTTTATGTGTACTAGACAGTAGTGCCATCGCCTACTAGATCAGATCTCATACTTCCCTAGAATGTAGCTGCTATACATATATGCTCACTTTTCAATACCTACGCTATAGCTCACGTTCCTCACTGCATAGATCCCCACACTATATAGCGTCATCAGGTATGCTTCTGTTCACTCTTTGGCTCCTAAGTTGCTGCGAGATGTTTGGGCCCTGCTGCTTTTATTCAAGTTCCTGGGTTAAGTGGAAGGTATAGCTATGTTTAGTCACTTGCTGTTAATGATCCTAATATATATCATATATACTAAATGGCAATGAGTGCAAGAGGCATATGTAATTATCAATACTTTGAGTTTATATGGTTGTCTTATGCCTATTGTACTGAGCTTTGTTATCTATGTTTGTTATATGTTTGGTATCTGTGTTCTAGGTATTTTAAGTGATATCTTCATCTCCCCCTATATAGGGGAACTCTCTCTACTAAATCCACTCATGTTCCCAGTTAATATTAGCATACCCCCTATGTAGACTTTATTGGTAGCACGAATTTTGTGCCCATGCTGAGCTCCTCTCTTCCCTTTCCCGCCGGTACATGTTGCCTGCGGGTCATATCCCTATTCCTTTTTCCCACATCGCTTATAGCTAGCATTTCCCCAGGAGAGGAGCTCACCCAGAAGTCCCCTATTCACCATACTTCTTAATATCCCCCCTCTTGCATAACTTTATTATGGCCAAAACCATCATGCTCCCCTAATTTTCTGTCCCATAGTTTACAAATCTTGTTGTGTTGACAGTGCTAAACCATTCCAAGCCCTGATAACGCTTCTTTACTAGCTATTAGTCCATCACCCTTATAGGTGCAACCATATTACTAGAGGGGAAACGTAATGGCAGAGACTATTTATATGCCTGCTCTACAGATATCCGTATATGGTGTCCCATTACTCCAATCACAGCACAACTTCTCCTAAGGGGTACATACAATGGTCTACTCTCCTCCCCTCTCCCAGCTTCCAACGATATATGTACTCTAGCCCCGAAGACACACACAACATATAGTATGCCCCTTAAAGTCACTATTTTATCCACTGCACAGTTCATATATGGTATACATAGTCTTATAAAATAACCCATACTGCAATCTCTCCAGACTGAGCTCCGCCCCCCCCCCTGCTTTTCCCTCCCCCTTCCCTCCCCCCTCCCAATATTCGAGTGGCTCTTGTCCACTGTAATCCCTCTTCCTTCCAGTGTTCTAAGGCCTACTTGTGGTCACGAGAAAAGCTAACTCCCCACATCATCATAGAAATATTCATCCTAGAGATGTGGAGATCAGAATACAGTTATTAAAATATAAAATGAAGTTTCCTTTCAGTTCGCCCAATCGTATATCTGACACCTCCCTAGACACAACTTAGGTATATACATGTTAGAGCTAGCCTTATTGTATTATTTTGGTTATGTATATTTCTCTGAGCCTTTAAACTGTGCGACTTAACTTGATATATAGGTCATCTACCCCCTTACTAGCCTAACAGACATAATAGGTGTCACAACCTTGGTGTTGTATTCTTCAATTACTGCTATGACTGGGCGAATGTTGTTGTATATTGTATTTGTATTCTGTGTACCTTTTGAAACTTCAATAAAAAAAATTTTTGCAAAAAAAAAAAAAAAAAAATTATTATCTTGGAAACCTCTATCATCGCTAGAGAACTCTTTGTTCCTCCTTGATGATTGATATATGCTACAGTCGTGATATTGTCCGACTGGAATCTTATGAATTTGGCCAAAGCCAACTGAGACCACGCTTGAAGCGCGTTGAATATTACTCTCAGTTCCAGAATATTGATTGGTAGAAGAGACTCCTCCTGAGTCCAAACACCCTGAGCCTTCAGGGAATTCCAGACTGCACCCCAGCCTAAGAGGCTGGCGTCCATCGTCACTATGACCCATGCTGGCCTGCGGAAGCACATTCCCTGGGACAGATGATCCTGTGATAACCACCAAAGAAGAGAGTCTCTGGTCTCTAGATCCAGATTTATCAGAAGAGATAAATCTGCATAATCCCCATTCCACTGTCTGAGCATGCACAGCTGCAGTGGTCTGAGATGAAAGTGAGCAAACGGAACGATGTCCATTGCCGCTACCATTAATCCAATGACCTCCATACACTGCTCCACTGATGGCCAAGGAATGGACGGAAGTGCTCGGCAAGTAGTCAGGATTTTTGACTTTCTGACCTCCGTCAGAAATATTTTCATATCTACAGAGTCTATCAGAATTCCTAAGAATGGAACTCTTGTCAGTGGAACTAGTGAACTCTTTTGTATATTCACCTTCCACCCGTGAGTTCTTAGAAAAGCCAACACGATGTCCGTGTGAGATTTGGCTAACTGGTAATTTGACGCCTGAATCAAAATATCGTCCAGATAGGGAGCCACTGCTATGCCCCGCGGCCTTAGAAGCGCCAGAAGGGACCCTAGCACCTTTGTGAAAATTCTGGGAGGGGAGGGCCACAAACTGGTAGTGTTTGTCCAGGAAGGCAAACCTGAGGAACTGGTGATGATCTTTGTGGATAGGAATGTGAAGATAAGCATCCTTCAAGTCCACGGTAGTCATATATTGACCCTCCTGGATCATTGGTAAAATAGTTTGTATGGTCTTCATCTTGAACGATGGGACTCAGAGAAATTTGTTTAGGCATTTGAGATCTAAAAATCGGTCTGAAGGTTCCCTCTTTTTTGGGAACCACGAACAGATTTGAGTAAAACCCGTGCCCCTGTTCTAGTGTAGGAATTGGGCAGATTACACCCATGGTATATAGGTCTTCAACACAGCGTAAGAACGCCTCTCTTTTTGTCTGGTTTACAGACAAACATGAAAGATGAAATCTTCCCCTTGGGAGAAAATCCTTGAATTCTAGTCTATACCCCCTGGGTCACGACTTCTAATGCCCAGGGATCCTGAACGTCCCTTGCCTACGCCTGAGCAAAGAGAGAAAGTCTGCCCCCTACTAGATCCGGTGCCGGATCGGGGGCTGCCCCTTCATGCTGTCTTGGTAGCAGCAGCGGGCTTCTTGGCCCGTTTACCTTTATTCCAGGTCTGGTTAGGTCTCCAGACTGACTTGGATTGTGCAAAACTCCCCTCCTGCTTTGTGGCGGAGGAGGAAGTAGAGGGTCCACCTTTAAAGTTTCGAAAGGAACGAAAATGATTTTGTTTGGCCCTCATTTTAACCGCCTTGTCCTGAGGAAGGGCATGACCTTTACCCTCCAGTAATGTCAGAAATGATCTCCTTTAGTTCAGGCCCAAATAAGGGCCTAACCTTTAAAAGGAATAGCTAAAAGTTTAGATTTTGATGACACATCAGCAGACCAAGACTTAAGCCATAACGCTCTACGCGCTAAAATGGCAAAGCCTGCATTCTTTGCCGCTAATTTAGCCATTTGAAAAGCGGCATCGGTAATAAAAGAATTTGCCAGCTTGAGAGCCTTAATTCTATCCAAAATATCATCTAATACTGTCTCCTCCTTAAGAGATTCCTCTAGAGCCTCAAACCAAAAATCTGCTGCAGTAGTTACTGGAACAATGCACGCTATAGGTTGTAGAAGAAAACCCTGATGAATAAACAATTTCTTTAAAAGACCCTCTAATTTTTTATCCAAAGGATCTTTGAAAGCCCAACAGTCCTCAATAGGTATAGTTGTACGCTTAGCCAGGGTAGCAATAGCTCCCTCCACCTTAGGGACCGTCTGCCACGAATCCCGAATGGTGTCAGATATGGGAAACATTTTCTTAAAAGTAGGAGGGGGAGAGAACAGAATGCCTGGTCTATCCCATTCCTTAGTAACAATGTCCGAAATCCTTCTAGGGACTGGAAAAACATTAGTGTAAGTAATATATTTATCCATTTTACACAATTTCTCTGGTGGAATTACAATAGGGTCACAATCAGTGTCGCTAAAACCTTCCGAACAAGCTGAGGTGTTCAAGCTTAAACTTAAAGGCCGTCACATCTGAGTCTGTTTGAGGGAACATCTTTCCTGAGTCTGAAAGCTCTCCCTCAGACAGCAATTCCCCCACCCCCAAAACAGAACACTGTGAGGGTACATTGGAGATGGCCAATAAAGCATTAGAGGGCTCAGCATTTACTCTAATACCTGACCTACTGCGCTTACCCTGTAAACCCGGCAGTTTAGATAATACCTCTGTAAGGGTAGTAGACATAACTGCAGCCATATCTTGCAGGGTAAAAGAATTAGACGCACTAGAAGTACTAGACGTCGCTTGGGCGGGCGATAAAGGTTGTGACACTTGGGGAGAATTGGATGGCATAACCTGATTCTCTTCAGACTGAGAATCATCCTGAGACATACTTTTATCACCTAAAATATGTTCTTTGCAATGTAAGGCCCTTTCAGTACATGAGGGACATATTTTAAGTGGGGGTTCCACAATGGCGTCTAAACACATAGAACATTGACTTTCCTCAATGTCAGACTTGTTGAACAGACTAGTAATAACCACAAAGAGTCTTGAAAACACTTTATTTAGTGAAAAAACAACAATTTGAACAAACCGTACTGCGCCTTTAAGAGTAAAAAAAAAGCGTACAATTTCTCCAAAACTGCTCTAAAATGTTATTATTATCACAATTTTAGTATATATGTGTCTTATCTTACCAGCTAAGATTGCACCACAAGTAAGGTATACTCAACACTCAATAGAAAAAAACGTTACACACAAACGTTATGAAAATTAAGATTGCAACCCCCTGCACCTCGCCACAGCTCTACTGTGGTGCTTACCTGCCCTCAGGGGTCTGATAGACCACTCTATCACTTCGAAAAATTGGCCAAAAAATTGTGTAAAAAGTAGTGTGCAAAAATATATAAAAAATGTGTTCGTGAAAAAAATCGAATAAAAATCAAATATAAGTGTGATGTGAGTCAATCCTGGGTTAAAAAAGTGACTGTGTATGGATTAGTGAATCCAAATTAGCAAAAAAAGGTTCCTGGTGCAAATAATAATCCGAAGAGTCTGTGTAAATTTATAGAAGATCCTCAATTCCTATAAATAAAGAATAGCGACATAGAACAGTATTGTTTAAAACAATTATAAAATAATTGAAACAGAGCTCACCATGTAGTGTCAACGCGTTTTGGCCCGATATTGGTATTCTCATATATCTCACTATAACCAAACAGGTCACTCTCACAGACATCATTTAAGCAAACCAAAGTGCCGTTTTTTACAAATGATGGACATATGATGTTAGTTATCCGAGATCGAATAACAGTTTCTGTTTATCTCTGAGCCGAATTGACAGCTCAGACCCGGACACTAAAAGAACGGAAGTAGACGTCATACCCGTTTCCGGTATGGCGTAAAACTGAAGTAACACCACTATTACTTCCGAGGGACCGTAATGAGTATCGGTAAGATATTCACATAATGATACCCAGGATTGACTCACATCACACTTATATTTGATTTTTATTCGATTTTTTCACAAACACATTTTTTATATTTTTATTATTTTTTTATATATTTTTGCACACTACTTTTTACACTATTTTTTTGGCCAATTTTTCACACCACATTTGGATTAATCACCACCTGGGAGGACTGCTATTGTTTATTTCACATGATGAACTATTGCACATAATGGACGATTATTTAAGTTTTTTTCCTCATTTTTAATTAAATTTCAAATTCATTTTTAATTCAGCACTGCAAATCATCCACTGTTGATATCTCATTGATATCTATTTGTTGATATCTATTTGTTGATATTATATATCATATATCACTGACCACTTTTCTCATTGTTCTTAAGTGGTTTTATGAGTTTTTTTATGTTTTTTAAATTTTGTCATGGATCCATGCGTTTGTTTGTAATAAATGTTATACCATTTTAAGTAAGTTAAGATCTATTATTATTCATTGTGTTTTTATCTATCTCTGTGGACACATGTTACATATTTATTTATATATACCTATATGTCTCTGACTAATTTCCAGTAGACGTCCTATTTTTAGTGAGACGTTATATATGTCCCATTTCTCACATTTTTTGTGCACCTATATATGATTAGTCCTTGCCTACTATAGGCGCTCCTTCAGATTTCACCTCTACTTGTATCTATCTCTTGGGTGGCTAGGGACCCAATCTCTTTAGGAGCTACAGGACTTTAGGTCAAGCGCTGTCAGATATTTTCTTTTGTCTGCGGGAAATATATTCCACATGTTGTATATTCCTCAGCTTTCCAAAGAAAGAGTTTTAGATCAATAAAGAAAATGGCCATTGATTTTAGTTTGTCATCTTATCATCTATGCCAAAGTTAATTAGGGACAGATATGTGGCAAAGGGGAACTGGGCTTCAATATGCCCTGAAGAGACTTTCACTGAAGAAATGAAGCACATCACCAATGGAGGAAAAGTTTACATATTCTTTTTTAGAGAACAAAGTACATGTGAAAATAGAAGTGAATTGAAAAGTGTATTATAATTACATGCTGTATCTGAATCATGTTAAATCTTGATTTTACCTTTAATGTGAACAATTTAAAGGGACAGTAAACACCTGGGATTTATAAGATTTTTCTGAAGTCGGGCAATACATGAACATATTGAATAAATGTGAAGCTTTTTTGAATGCGTCAACATCTTGTTTTCTACAACTGTTTTTCAGTAGCCAAACTCCCCCCACACTTATTTGGATGAGCCAGACTTGTTTTTGGAGTAGAAATAGTTAGCCACTGTCATTTTGCTAGCAAAGGTTCCATTGTTCTGAAGTTTTTTTGTTTTTTTTAATCTCTGCTAAGGCCAATTAGGAACATATATAAGGCAAAGTTAGGCTTGTGAAGTCAGTGTGCACTTCCAATTATCAGAACTGGAAAATCCACAATTTCCAGACTTAAATTACAGAAAAAAGTGGGTAAAATTAATAATTAAAGTGCATTGAAAAGCTTTTTTACAACACACAAATATTTTATAATGCAATCTTAAAGTGTTTGCTGTCCCTTTAATGTAAAAAGCGTAAAGGGACAGTCTACAATAAAATTGTTATTTTAAAAGATAGATAATCCCTTTATTACCCATTCTCCAGTTTTGTATAACCAACTGTTATATTAATATACTTTTACCTCTGTGATAATCTTGTATCTAAGCATCTTCTGACAGCCCCATGATCACATGACTGTCTATTTAAAATCTATTGAGTTACATTTAGCACTGTGTTGTGCTAACTCTTAAATAATTTCCCAGGTGTGAACACATAGTTATCTATATGGCCCACATGAACTAGTAGTCTCCTGTTGTGAAAAGCAAATACAAAAGCATGTGATTAAGAGGCTGTCAATAGAGCCTTTGAAATAGGCAGAAATTTTGAGGTTTAAATGTTATAAAGTATATTAATATAACAATGTTGGTTGTGCCAAGCTGGGGAATGGGTAGTAAAGGCGTTATCTATCTTTTTAAACAATAACAATTTTAAATGTAGACTGTCCCTTTAACTGTGCCAACATGTGCCTAAACAACAATCAGTTTTCTCACAACTTTGCACACAACAGTTCTTTTCAAAGACCAAACTAATCCTAGAAATTTTAATGATTTTGGCATTTGCTCAGACTCAATTTACTAGCGGTTTCTGTTTTGTATCTTTAAAATAGTTTTTCCAGTACAACATGCAAAACAGATCACTCATCTTTTAGGTTAGTTTCATAGACTGACTAATATTCCTACATTACAAGCAGTATTTACCCAAAGACCTTCAATCATTTCCATTTGATCAACTTGTCATAAACTATATAAATAAAATGAAGGTTCACATTCTCACCTGTTTTATGACATTCTCCACTTGTCTATAGTCTTTAGATACATCAACTGATATACAAAGCACCACCTGGCAAAGGAAGGAAGGAAGGAAGGAACACAAAGGCTTTTAAATGCACTATCCAATGAGGTTTTTGTCAACAGTAACAGAATCTAACACTTGAAAGCTTTGAAACATTAAAAAATAAATTAAAAAAAATAAAAATCTGTGAAGGTCAAATGAAGTGCAAATACTTTTTTAGGTACCTGGAGCACTGGAAACAAATATGTAACTGTATACCAGTGCTTTCCAAACTGTGTGTCGGGACACACTAGTGTGTCGGCAGCAGTGTGTAGGTGTGTCCCTGCTTCAGCACAAATTTTTTTAAATTTAAATTTTTTCAACAATTTTCTTTGGTTTCTGACTTTCCGCCTGCCTGCTACGCATATCATGTGGTTGATACATGATTGATACCTAGTGGGTCACAGATTATCTTAACCTATTGGCGCAGCTCAGTGGAAACTGAAACTATTCACATTGGCGGCACATTAGCTCCTGCCTGCATGTGTAGTCTCCTCAATCGGCTCGTGACTGCATGTGTAGTTAGCGAGTGGGACAGCAGTGTGTTTGCAGCACAGGCAGTAGTCAGTCGGACTCGCAGAGCTCTGAGGGCAGCAGCTTAAACACTGGGTTAAAGTCAGAAGTCAAAGTGGTTTTTTTTTTACAGCTAGCTCCCAGTAGTGCATTGCTGCTCCTGCTCTTGATATATGGATAGGAAGGGGAAGCTTAAAAATGATTGATGATGAAATGTGAGTGTCTTTATCTAATATTCCACCAAATATTTAGAAATTGTGATCATCCCATCAACCTCATACATCCCATTAAAATATCAAGTAGCTATTGGTGCTATTAAACATTTTTTTAATTCTTGCACATAATTACATACTGTTACTTGTAAATGTATTTTGTTATTATATCATTTTTGTATGTGTCCGTATCTCTTAAAACAAGTTAGTTTAACCTCCTGTTTGCTAGTACAACAAAATTACTGTGTCGCGAAATGATGTAGGTCTAAAAAGTGTGTCACTAACATGAAAAGTTTGGAAAGCTCTGCTGTATACGGATGGGACTCATGCATCATGTGATACATTTGGAATTGCATCCTAGAAAAATGTGTCTGATAGAATCATTTGTAGATAAAATTATAAACAAAACTGAATATTATGGTCTGCTTTTTTTTCCTTAGGAAAAACAGAATTTATGCTTACCTGATAAATTACTTTCTCCAACGGTGTGTCCGGTCCACGGCGTCATCCTTACTTGTGGGAATATCTCTTCCCCAACAGGAAATGGCAAAGAGTCCCAGCAAAGCTGGCCATATAGTCCCTCCTAGGCTCCGCCCACCCCAGTCATTCGACCGACGGACAGGAGGAAAAAATAGGAGAAACCATAGGGTGCCGTGGTGACTGTAGTTAGAGAAAATAATTCATCAAACCTGATTAAAAAAAAACCAGGGCGGGCCGTGGACCGGACACACCGTTGGAGAAAGTAATTTATCAGGTAAGCATAAATTCTGTTTTCTCCAACATTGGTGTGTCCGGTCCACGGCGTCATCCTTACTTGTGGGAACCAATACCAAAGCTTTAGGACACGGATGAAGGGAGGGAGCAAATCAGGTTACCTAAACGGAAGGCACCACGGCTTGCAAAACCTTTCTCCCAAAAATAGCCTCAGAAGAAGCAAAAGTATAAATTTGTAAAATTTGGCAAAAGTGTGCAGTGAAGACCAAGTCGCTGCCTTACATATCTGATCAACAGAAGCCTCATTCTTGAAGGCCCATGTGGAAGCCACAGCCCTAGTGGAGTGAGCTGTGATTCTTTCAGGAGGCTGCCGTCCGGCAGTCTCATAAGCCAATCGGATGATGCTTTTAAGCCAAAAGGAAAGAAAGGTAGAAGTTGCTTTTTGACCTCTCCTTTTACCAGAATAGACGACAAACAGAGAAGATGTTTGTCTGAATTCTTTTGTAGCTTCTAAGTAGAATTTTAGAGCACGGACTACATCTAAATTGTGTAGCAAACGTTCCTTCTTTGAAACTGGATTCGGACACAAAGAAGGTACAACTATCTCCTGGTTAATATTTTTGTTGGAAACAACCTTTGGAAGAAAACCAGCTGCCAGTCGTTTGTGTAGTAAGACAGATAAGGCAGAAATCTGTCCCTTTAGAGAACTCGCAGATAATCCTTTATCCAAACCTTCTTGTAGAAAGGAAAGGATCTTAGGAATCCTTATCTTATTCGATGGGAATCCCTTGGATTCACACCAGCAGATATATCTTTTCCATATTTTATGGTAAATTTTTCTAGTTACCGGTTTTCTGGCTTGAACCAGAGTATCTATCACAGAATCTGAAAACCCATGCTTTGATAGAATCAAGCGTTCAATCTCCAAGCCGTCAGCTGGAGGGACACCAGATTTGGATGTTCGAATGGACCCTGTACAAGAAGGTCCTGTCTCAAAGGTAGCTTCAATGGTGGAGCCGATTACATATTCACCAGGTCTGCATACCAAGTCCTGCGTGGCCACGCAGGAGCTATCAAGATCACAGAGGCCCTCTCCTGCTTGATCCTGGCTACCAGCCTGGGAATGAGAGGAAACGGTGGAAACACATAAGCTTGGTTGAAGGTCCAAGGCGCTACTAGTGCATCCACTAGAGTCGCCTTGGGATCCCTGGATCTGGACCCGTAGCAAGGAACCTTGAAGTTCTGACGAGACGCCATCAGATCCATGTCTGGAATGCCCCATAATTGGGTCAACTGGGCAAATATCTCAGGGTGGAGTTCCCACTCCCCCGGATGGAAAGTCTGACGACTCAGATAATCCGCCTCCCAGTTTTCCACTCCTGGGATGTGGATCGCAGATAGGTGGCAGGAGTGATCCTCCGCCCATTGTATTATTTTGGTCACTTCTTTCATCTTATATCAATCATCAGGGGGGGAACTCCTTGTTCCCCCCTGATGATTGATATAAGCAACAGTCGTCATGTTGTCTGATTGGAATCTTATGAATCTGGCCTTTGCTAGCTGAGGCCAAGCCCTGAGAGCATTGAATATCGCTCTTAGTTCCAGAATGTTTATCGGGAGAAGAGACTCTTCCCGAGACCATAGTCCCTGAGCTTTCAGGGATTCCCAGACCGCGCCCCAGCCCACTAGACTGGCGTCGGTCGTGACGATGACCCACTCTGGTCTGCGGAAGCTCATTCCCTGGGATAGGTGGTCCAGGGTTAGCCACCAACGGAGTGAATCTCTGGTCTTCTGATCTACTTGAATCACTGGAGACAAGTCTGTATAGTCCCCATTCCACTGTTTCAGCATGCACAGTTGTAATGGTCTTAGATGAATTCGCGCAAAAGGAACTATGTCCATTGCTGCAACCATCAACCCTACTACTTCCATGCAGTGAGCTATGGAAGGACGTGGAACTGAATGAAGAACTTGACAAGCGCTTAGAAGTTTTGACTTTCTGACATCTGTCAGAAAAATCCTCATTTCTAAAGAATCTATTATTGTTCCCAAGAAGGGAACTCTTGTCGACGGAGACAGATAACTTTTTTCTATGTTCACCTTCCATCCGTGAGATCTGATAAAGGCCAGAACGATGTCTGTATGAGCCTTTGCCTTTGAAAGGGACGACGCTTGTATTAGAATGTCGTCCAAGTATGGTACTACTGCAATGCCCCTCGGTCTTAGAACCGCTAGAAGGGACCAGAGTACCTTTGTGAAAATCCTTGGAGCAGTGGCTAACCCGAATGGGAGGGCCACAAACTGGTAATGTTTGTCCAGAAAGGCGAACCTTAGGAACTGATGATGTTCTTTGTGGATAGGAATATGTAGGTACGCATCCTTTAGATCCACGGTAGTCATAAATTGACCTTCCTGGATTGTAGGTAGAATCGTTCGAATGGTTTCCATTTTGAACGATGGTACCCTGAGAAATTTGTTTAGGATTTTTAAATCCAGAATTGGTCTGAAGGTTCCCTCTTTTTTGGGAACTACGAACAGATTTGAGTAAAATCCCATTCCTTGTTCCGCCATTGGAACTGGGTGTATCACTCCCATCTTTAACAGGTCTTCTACACAATGTAAGAATGCCTGTCTCTTTATTTGGTTTGAGGATAAGTGAGATATGTGAAACCTTCCCCTTGGGGGTAGTTCCTTGAATTCCAGAAGATAACTCTGAGAAACTATTTCTAGCGTCCAGGGATCCTGAACATCTCTTGCCCAAGCCTGAGCAAAGAGAGAGAGTCTGCCCCCCACTAGATCCGGTCCCAGATCGGGGGCTACTCCTTCATGCTGTTTTGTTAGCAGCAGCAGGTTTCTTGGCCTGCTTACCCTTGTTCCAGCCTTGCATCGGTTTCCAGGCTGGTTTGGTCTGTGAAGCATTACCCTCTTGCTTAGAGGATGCAGAATTAGAGGCCGGTCCGTTCCTGAAATTACGAAAGGAACGGAAATTAGACTTATTCTTGGCTTTGAAAGGCCTATCTTGTGGGAGGGCGTGGCCCTTTCCCCCAGTGATGTCTGAGATAATCTCTTTCAATTCTGGCCCAAAGAGTTTTACCCTTGAAGGGGATATTAAGCAATTTTGTCTTGGATGATACATCCGCTGACCAAGACTTTAGCCAAAGCGCTCTGCGCGCCACAATTGCAAACCCTGAATTTTTCACCGCTAATCTAGCCAATTGCAAAGCGGCATCTAAAATAAAAGAATTAGCCAACTTAAGTGCGTGAACTCTGTCCATAACCTCCTCATATGGAGTCTCTCTACTGAGCGACTTTTCTAGTTCCTCGAACCAGAACCACGCTGCTGCAGTGACAGGAACAATGCACGAAATGGGTTGCAGAAGGTAACCTTGCTGTACAAAAATCTTTTTAAGCAAACCCTCCAATTTTTTATCCATAGGATCTTTGAAAGCACAAATATCCTCGATAGGAATAGTAGTGCGCTTGTTTAAAGTAGAAACTGCCCCCTCGACCTTAGGGACTGTCTGCCATAAGTCCTTTCTGGGGTCGACCATAGGAAATAATTTCTTAAATATAGGAGGGGGGACAAAAGGTATGCCGGGCTTCTCCCACTCCTTATTCACTATGTCCGCCACCCGCTTGGGTATAGGAAAAGCGTCGGGGTGCACCGGAACCTCTAGGAACTTGTCCATCTTGCATAATTTTTCTGGAATGACCAGGTTGTCACAATCATCCAGAGTAGATAACACCTCCTTAAGCAGTGCGCGGAGATGCTCTAATTTAAATTTAAATGTCACAACATCAGGTTCAGCCTGTTGAGAAATTTTTCCTGAATCTGAAATTTCCCCATCTGACAAAACCTCCCTCATGGCCCCTTCAGATTGGTGTGAGGGTATGACAGAGCAATTATCATCAGCGCCCTCTTGCTCTTCAGTGTTTAAAACAGAGCAATCGCACTTTCTCTGATATGCAGGCATTTTGGATAAAATATTTGCTATGGAGTTATCCATTACTGCCGTCAATTGTTGCATAGTAATAAGCATTGGCGCGCTAAAAGTACTAGGGGCCTCCTGCGTGGGCAAAACTGGTATAGACACAGAAGGAGATGATGTAGAACCATGTCTACTCCCTTCATCTGATGAATCACCTTGGGCAACTTCATTATCTGTGGCAGTACTGTCCTTACTTTGTTTGGACGCTATGGCACAATTATCACACAATTTTGAAGGGGGAGACACATTGACTTTCATACATATAGAACATAGCTTATCTGAAGGTACAGACATGTTAAACAGGCTTAAACTTGTCAATAAAGCACAAAAACCGTTTTAAAACAAAACCGTTACTGTCTCTTTAAATTTTAAACAGAGCACACTTTATTACTGAATATGTGAAAAAATATGAAGGAATTGTTCAAAATTTACCAAATTTTCACCACAGTGTCTTAAAGCATTCAAAGTATTGCACACCAATTTTCAGAGCTTTAACCCTTAAAATAACGAAACCGGAGCCGGTTACAGTTTTTACCCCTCTACAGTCCCAGCTACAGCCTTTGCTGCGACTTTACCAAACCCAGCGGGGAATACGATACCAAATGAAGCCTTCTAGGAACTTTTCCAACTACTTTCAGATCCTCACATATGCATCTGCATGTCTTGCTCTCAAAAGTAACTGCGCAGTAATGGCGCGAAAATGAGGCTCAGCCTACAACTGGGAAGGCCCTTCCTGACTGGAAAAGGTGTCTAACACAGTGCCTGACATTAAAAAATGTTCCCCAAGTTTATAAGTGTGAATTACCAGCATAAACATGTATAAAATGCCCAAATAAAGCAATCGATTTTGCCCATAAAAGTGTCTACCAGTTTTATAGCCCATATTAAGCCCTTTATTCTGTTTGAGACTAAGAAAATGGCTTACCGGTCCCCATGAGGGGAAATGACAGCCTTCCAGCATTACACAGTCTTGTTAGAAATATGGCTAGTCATACCTTAAGCAGAAAAGTCTGCTGTTTCCCCCAACTGAAGTTACTTCATCTCAACAGTCCTATGTGGAAACAGCAAACGATTTTAGTTACTGTCTGCTAAAATCATCTTCCTCTCACAAACAGAATTCTTCATCTTTTTCTGTTTCAGAGTAAATAGTACATACCAGCACTATTTTAAAATAACAAACTCTTGATAGTAGAATAGAAAAACTACAACTAAACACCACATACTCTTAACCATCTCCGTGGAGATGTTGCCTGTGCAACGGCAAAGAGAATGACTGGGTGGGCGGAGCCTAGGAGGGACTATATGGCCAGCTTTGCTGGGACTCTTTGCCATTTCCTGTTGGGGAAGAGATATTCCCACAAGTAAGGATGACGCCGTGGACCGGACACACCAATGTTGGAGAAATCCATATTAGATGCACACAGATTTATAAAGCATATGTCAGATAACATACATACAATCTTTGCCATTAAAAAAGTCTGTGTGTACCTTTTTTTATTTTAATCCATCTGTGAAAGGGTTAAATTAGTGCACATAGTAATGATTCTTTTGCACTGTTATGCCGGCCCACTTGGATGAACTCTTTTTTTTTTTTAGGACAATTCCAGTGAACATCCAATCAACCTATGTGTCATTTGACAAGTCTATCCCCTTTAAAGCCCTTAGAGAGCCTATGTAGAGAGTGAATGTGACTGCTCTATTCATCACAGCCCAGCCAAAAGAGGAAATGAAGGGGAGGAACAGACAATACAAATTAGGATTATAAATCTTTTATTATAAAATATTTATACAATTTAAAAAAAATAATAAAAAAAAAACAGAATTTATGTTTACCTGATAAATTACTTTCTCCAACGGTGTGTCCGGTCCACGGCGTCATCCTTACTTGTGGGATATTCTCTTCCCCAACAGGAAATGGCAAAGAGCCCAGCAAAGCTGGTCACATGATCCCTCCTAGGCTCCGCCTTCCCCAGTCATTCGACCGACGTAAAGGAGGAATATTTGCATAGGAGAAATCATATGATACCGTGGTGACTGTAGTTAAAGAAAATAAATTATCAGACCTGATTAAAAAACCAGGGCGGGCCGTGGACCGGACACACCGTTGGAGAAAGTAATTTATCAGGTAAACATAAATTCTGTTTTCTCCAACATAGGTGTGTCCGGTCCACGGCGTCATCCTTACTTGTGGGAACCAATACCAAAGCTTTAGGACACGGATGAAGGGAGGGAGCAAATCAGGTCACCTAAATGGAAGGCACCACGGCTCGCAAAACCTTTCTCCCAAAAATAGCCTCAGAAGAAGCAAAAGTATCAAACTTGTAAAATTTGGTAAAAGTGTGCAGTGAAGACCAAGTCGCTGCCTTACATATCTGATCAACAGAAGCCTCGTTCTTGAAGGCCCATGTGGAAGCCACAGCCCTAGTGGAATGAGCTGTGATTCTTTCAGGAGGCTGCCGTCCGGCAGTCTCATAAGCCAATCTGATGATGCTTTTAATCCAAAAAGAGAGAGAGGTAGAAGTTGCTTTTTGACCTCTCCTTTTACCAGAATAAACAACAAACAAGGAAGATGTTTGTCTAAAATCCTTTGTAGCATCTAAATAGAATTTTAGAGCGCGAACAACATCCAAATTGTGCAACAAACGTTCCTTCTTTGAAACTGGATTCGGACACAAAGAAGGCACGACTATCTCCTGGTTAATGTTTTTGTTAGAAACAACCTTCGGAAGAAAACCAGGTTTAGTACGTAAAACCAAAAACAAAACTTTCCAAGATAATAACTTAATATCAACGGAATGTAAGGGTTCAAACGGAACCCCCTGAAGAACTGAAAGAACTAAATTGAGACTCCAAGGAGGAGTCAAAGGTTTGTAAACAGGCTTGATTCTAACCAGAGCCTGAACAAAGGCTTGAACATCTGGCACAGCTGCCAGCTTTTTGTGAAGTAACACAGACAAGGCAGAAATCTGTCCCTTCAAGGAACTTGCAGATAATCCTTTCTCCAATCCTTCTTGAAGAAAGGATAGAATCTTAGGAATTTTTACCTTGCCCCAAGGGAATCCTTTAGATTCACACCAACAGATATATTTTTTCCATATTTTGTGGTAAATTTTTCTAGTTACAGGCTTCCTGGCCTGAACAAGAGTATCAATAACAGAATCTCAGAACCCTCGCTTTGATAAGATCAAGCGTTCAATCTCCAAGCAGTCAGTTGGAGTGAGACCAGATTCGGATGTTCGAACGGACCTTGAACAAGAAGGTCTCGTCTCAAAGGTAGCTTCCATGGTGGAGCCGATGACATATTCACCAGGTCTGCATACCAAGTCCTGCGTGGCCACGCAGGAGCTATCAAGATCACCGATGCCCTCTCCTGATTGATCCTGGCTACCAGCCTGGGGATGAGAGGAAACGGCGGGAATACATAAGCTAGTTTGAAGGTCCAAGGTGCTACTAGTGCATCTACTAGAGTCGCCTTGGGATCCCTGGATCTGGACCCGTAGCAAGGAACCTTGAAGTTCTGACGAGAGGCCATCAGATCCATGTCTGGAATGCCCCACAGTTGAGTAATGTGGGCAAAGATTTCCGGATGGAGTTCCCACTCCCCCGGATGTAATGTCTGACGACTCAGAAAATCCGCTTCCCAATTTTCCACTCCTGGGATGTGGATTGCAGACAAGTGGCAGGAGTGAGTCTCCGCCCATTGAATGATTTTGGTCACTTCTTCCATCGCCAGGGAACTCCTTGTTCCCCCCTGATGGTTGATGTACGCAACAGTCGTCATGTTGTCTGATTGAAACCGTATGAACTTGGCCTTTGCTAGCTGAGGCCAAGCCTTGAGAGCATTGAGTATCGCTCTCAGTTCCAGAATATTTATCGGTAGAAGAGATTCTTCCCGAGACCAAAGACCCTGAGCTTTCAGGGGTCCCCAGACCGCGCCCCAGCCCATCAGACTGGCGTCGGTCGTGACAATGACCCACTCTGGTCTGCGGAAGCTCATCCCCTGTGACAGGTTGTCCAGGGACAGCCACCAACGGAGTGAATCTCTGGTCTTCTGATTTACTTGTATCGTCGGAGACAAGTCTGTATAGTCCCCATTCCACTGACTGAGCATGCACAGTTGTAATGGTCTTAGATGAATGCGCACAAAAGGAACTATGTCCATTGCCGCTACCATCAAACCTATTACTTCCATGCACTGCGCTATGGAAGGAAGAGGAACGGAATGAAGTATTTGACAAGAGTTTAGAAGTTTTGTTTTTCTGGCCTCTGTCAGAAAAATCCTCATTTCTAAGGAGTCTATTATTGTTCCCAAGAAGGGAACCCTCGTTGACGGAGATAGAGAACTCTTTTCTACGTTCACTTTCCATCCGTGAGATCTGAGAAAGGCCAGGACAATGTCCGTGTGAGCCTTTGCTAGAGGAAGGGACGACGCTTGAATCAGAATGTCGTTCAAGTAAGGTACTACTGCAATGCCCCTTGGTCTTAGCACCGCTAGAAGGGACCCTAGTACCTTTGTGAAAATCCTTGGAGCAGTGGCTAATCCGAACGGAAGTGCCACGAACTGGTAATGCTTGTCCAGGAATGCGAACCTTAGGAACCGATGATGTTCCTTGCGGATAGGAATATGTAGATACGCATCCTTTAAATCCACCGTGGTCATGAATTGACCTTCCTGGATGGAAGGAAGAATTGTTCGAATGGTTTCCATTTTGAACGATGGAACCTTGAGAAACTTGTTTAGGATCTTGAGATCTAAGATTGGTCTGAACGTTCCCTCTTTTTTGGGAACTACGAACAGATTGGAGTAGAACCCCATCCCTTGTTCTCCTAATGGAACAGGATGAATCACTCCCATTTTTAACAGGTCTTCTACACAATGTAAGAATGCCTGTTTTTTTATGTGGTCTGAAGACAATTGAGACCTGTGGAACCTCCCCCTTGGGGGAAGCCCTTTGAATTCCAGAAGATAACCTTGGGAGACTATTTCTAGCGCCCAAGGATCCAGAACATCTCTTGCCCAAGCCTGAGCGAAGAGAGAGAGTCTGCCCCCCACCAGATCCGGTCCCGGATCGGGGGCCAACATCTCATGCTGTCTTGGTAGCAGTGGCAGGTTTCTTGGCCTGCTTTCCCTTGTTCCAGCCTTGCATTGGTCTCCAGGCTGGCTTGAGAAGTATTACCCTCTTGCTTAGAGGACGTAGCACTTGGGGCTGGTCCGTTTCTATGAAAGGGACGAAAATTAGGTTTATTTTTGGCCTTGAAAGACCTATCCTGAGGAAGGGCGTGGCCCTTGCCCCCAGTGATATCAGAGATAATCTCTTTCAAGTCAGGGCCAAACAGCGTTTTCCCCTTGAAAGGAATGTTAAGCAATTTGTTCTTGGAAGACGCATCCGCTGACCAAGATTTTAACCAAAGCGCTCTGCGCGCCACAATAGCAAACCCAGAATTTTTCGCCGCTAACCTAGCCAATTGCAAAGTGGCGTCTAGGGTGAAAGAATTAGCCAATTTGAGAGCACGGATTCTGTCCATAATCTCCTCATAAGAAGGAGAATTACTAGTGATCGCCTTTTCTAGCTCATCGAACCAGAAACACGCGGCTGTAGTGACAGGGACAATGCATGAAATTGGTTGTAGAAGGTAACCTTGCTGAACAAACATCTTTTTAAGCAAACCTTCTAATTTTTTATCCATAGGATCTTTGAAAGCACAACTATCTTCTATGGGTATAGTGGTGCGTTTGTTTAGAGTAGAAACCGCCCCCTCGACCTTGGGGACTGTCTGCCATAAGTCCTTTCTGGGGTCGACCATAGGAAACAATTTTTTAAATATGGGGGGAGGGACGAAAGGTATACCGGGCCTTTCCCATTCTTTATTTACAATGTCCGCCACCCGCTTGGGTATAGGAAAAGCTTCGGGGGGCCCCGGGACCTCTAGGAACTTGTCCATTTTACATAGTTTCTCTGGGATGACCAAATTCTCACAATCATCCAGAGTGGATAACACCTCCTTAAGCAGAGCGCGGAGATGTTCCAACTTAAATTTAAATGTAATCACATCAGGTTCAGCTTGTTGAGAAATTTTCCCTGAATCTGAAATTTCTCCCTCAGACAAAACCTCCCTGGCCCCCTCAGACTGGTGTAGGGGCCCTTCAGAAACAATATCATCAGCGTCCTCATGCTCTTCAGTATTTTCTAAAACAGAGCAGTCGCGCTTTCGCTGATAAGTGGGCATTTTGGCTAAAATGTTTTTGATAGAATTATCCATTACAGCCGTTAATTGTTGCATAGTAAGGAGTATTGGCGCGCTAGATGTACTAGGGGCCTCTTGTGTGGGCAAGACTGGTGTAGACGAAGGAGGGGATGATGCAGTACCATGCTTACTCCCCTCACTTGAGGAATCATCTTGGGCATCATTTTCTCTAAATTTTGTGTCACATAAATCACATCTATTTAAATGAGAAGGGACCTTGGCTTCCCCACATTCAGAACACAGTCTATCTGGCAGTTCAGACATGTTAAACAGGCATAAACTTGATAACAAAGTACAAAAAACGTTTTAAAATAAAACCGTTACTGTCACTTTAAATTTTAAACTGAACACACTTTATTACTGCAATTGCGAAAAAGTATGAAGGAATTGTTCAAAATTCACCAAAATTTCACCACAGTGTCTTAAAGCCTTAAAAGTATTGCACACCAAATTTGGAAGCTTTAACCCTTAAAATAACGGAACCAGAGCCGTTTTTATATTTAACCCCTTTACAGTCCCTGGTATCTGCTTTGCTGAGACCCAACCAAGCCCAAAGGGGAATACGATACCAAATGACGCCTTCAGAAAGTCTTTTCTATGTATCAGAGCTCCTCACACATGCATCTGCATGTCATGCTTCTCAAAAACAAGTGCGCAATACAGGCGCGAAAATGAGACTCTGCCTATGATTAGGGAAAGCCCCTAGAGAATAAGGTGTCCAATACAGTGCCTGCCGGTTATTTTACAAAATTCCCAAGATTAAAATAATTCCTCAAGGCTATGGAGTATAAAATATGTTTATATATAAATCGATTTAGCCCAGAAAATGTCTACAGTCTTAAAAAGCCCTTGTGAAGCCCTTATTTACTGTCTGTAATAAAATGGCTTACCGGATCCCATAGGGAAAATGACAGCTTCCAGCATTACATCGTCTTGTTAGAATGTGTCATACCTCAAGCAGCAAAAGTCTGCTCACTGTTCCCCCAACTGAAGTTAATTCCTCTCAACAGTCCTGTGTGGAACAGCCATCGATTTTAGTAACGGTTGCTAAAATCATTTTCCTCTTACAAACAGAAATCTTCATCTCTTTTCTGTTTCAGAGTAAATAGTACATACCAGCACTATTTTAAAATAACAAACTCTTGATTGAATAATAAAAACTACAGTTAAACACTAAAAAACTCTAAGCCATCTCCGTGGAGATGTTGCCTGTACAACGGCAAAGAGAATGACTGGGGAAGGCGGAGCCTAGGAGGGATCATGTGACCAGCTTTGCTGGGCTCTTTGCCATTTCCTGTTGGGGAAGAGAATATCCCACAAGTAAGGATGACGCCGTGGACCGGACACACCTATGTTGGAGAAATATAAAGTGGTTTTACTTGCAAACTAATATAATTTTTCATTGCAACATTCTTATAGTCTGAAATTTACCATGGTAATGCAATAACAGAATATTCCAACTTGTTAAATCATTGTATTCTTACACTAATGTTCCCTGGTAATAAAAGGAGTGAAAATGCATGCACATCATGCACACTGCTGAGCAAGACAAAGCCAGTGGTTGGCGGCAGTTTGCTGATGCTGCTCCTGATTAACCAAGAGGCATCAATGTACCAATAAACTTAAAGTAGTTTATTCTTGGATAAAGAAGTTTATTTACAGTAGTGATTATCAGCAAGGGTGTAAAGGTGCCCTAAATTTCACAGCTGAGGTGTCACACAAAAATAATTTCTAAGAATAGTCCTTCTTGAAATTATTTTATTGACATTTATTGCATCTCCTTTATATACATTTATAAAAAAAAGAAGTATTTCCAATATGTCATCTATATTATGTTCTAGAGAAATTGCAATAAGCTACTAGCTATATTGTTTTCTACAGACCTATCAATCTTTTCAAACTTATTTGTTCCTTTGGAATAATATTTTTCATTTTAAGGAAATGTTAATTTCACTAAAGTACAAAGTAAAAAAAAAAAAGCCAATATACTTGTAAAAATTGTAATGTTTAATATCTTAATACATTCTAAGGTTATTAAACCACTGAAAGGGAAAATATTGGATTTATGAAATACTATTATAATCAAAATTTTAGGCTTAGCTTTATTTGTTGTTCTTCCTTATTGCAGAAACAAAAATAAACACCAATAAAGATCATAACAAAAATACTAACAATTTTATCAGAATTAAAAAAAAAAAATCAAAACTGTACCTGTTTGTCGTTTATAGAATGTTTTTCTATTTCTTTCTTGGCTTGAACCAGCTTGGTCTGTAATTATAGGTAACAAATATCTGTTCAGTCTAGTATTTTCTGGATAATACAATAAGATAACATTTGTAATGTAATGTATGATTTTGCAATATATGGTTAACAAGAAAATAAAACATAATTTATGTAAGAACTTACCTGATAAATTCATTTCTTTCATATTAGCAAGAGTCCATGAGCTAGTGACGTATGGGATATACATTCCTACCAGGAGGGGCAAAGTTTCCCAAACCTTAAAATGCCTATAAATACACCCCTCACCACACCCACAATTCAGTTTAACGAATAGCCAAGAAGTGGGGTGATAAGAAAAAAGTGCGAAAGCATATAAAATAAGGAATTGGAATAATTGTGCTTTATACAAAAAAATCAAAACCACCACAAAAAAGGGCGGGCCTCATGGACTCTTGCTAATATGAAAGAAATGAATTTATCAGGTAAGTTCTTACATAAATTATGTTTTCTTTCATGTAATTAGCAAGAGTCCATGAGCTAGTGACGTATGGGATAATGATTACCCAAGATGTGGATCTTTC
>NW_026511162.1:0-36653 GCF_027579735.1 Bombina bombina | reverse complement strand
AACTAGCACACACACATAGACAGCTGTAACTAGCACACACACACAGACATCTGTAACTAGCACACACACACACACACATAGACAACTGTAACTAGCACACACACACACACATAGACATCTGTAACTAGCACACACACACATAGACATCTGTAACTAGCACACACACACACACAGACAGGTGTAACTAGCACACACACAGACAGCTGTAACTAGCACACACACACAGACATCTGTAACTAGCACACACACACACACACACACATAGACAACTGTAACTAGCACACACACACACACATAGACATCTGTAACTAGCACACACACACACATAGACATCTGTAACTAGCACACACACACACACACAGACAGGTGTAACTAGCACACACACAGACAGCTGTAACTAGCACACACACACATAGACAGCTGTAACTAGCACACACACAGACAGCTGTAACTAGCACACACACAGACAGCTGTAACTAGCACACACACAGACAGCTGTAACTAGCACACACACAGACAGCTGTAACTAGCACACACACAGACAGCTGTAACTAGCACACACACAGACAGGTGTAACTAGCACACACACATACAGACAGCTGTAACTAGCACACACACAGACAGCTGTAACTACCACACACACACAGACAGGTGTAACTAGCACACACACATACAGACAGCTGTAACTAGCACACACACACACACACAGGTGTAACTAGCACACACACACACATCGACATCTGTAACTAGCACACACACACACACAGACATCTGTTACTAGCACACACACACATACAGACATCTGTAACTAGCACACACACACATACAGACAGCTGTAACTAGCACACACACACACACACATAGACAACTGTAACTAGCACACACACACATAGACAACTGTAACTAGCACACACACAGACAGGTGTAACTAGCACACACACACAGACAGGTGTAACTAGCACACACACACAGACAGGTGTAACTAGCACACACACACAGACAGGTGTAACTAGCACACACACAGACAGCTGTAACTAGCACACACACACACACACAGACAGCAGTAACTAGCACACACACAGACAGCTGTAACTAGCACACACACAGACAGCTGTAACTAGCACACACACACAGACAGGTGTAACTAGCACACACACACATAGACATCTGTAACTAGCACACACACACAGAGACATCTGTAACTAGCACACACACACATACAGACAGGTGTAACTAGCACACACACACACAGACATCTGTAACTAGCACACACACACATACAGACAGCTGTAACTAGCACACACACATAGACAACTGTAACTAGCACACACACATAGACAGCTGTAACTACCACACACACACAGACAGGTGTAACTAGCACACACACATACAGACAGCTGTAACTAGCACACACACACACACACACAGACAGGTGTAACTAGCACACACACACATAGACATCTGTAACTAGCACACACACACACAGACATCTGTAACTAGCACACACACACATACAGACAGGTGTAACTAGCATACACACACACAGACATCTGTAACTAGCACACACACACATACAGACAGCTGTAACTAGCACACACACATAGACAACTGTAACTAGCACACACACACATAGACATCTGTAACTAGCACACACACACACAGACATCTGTAACTAGCACACACACACACAGACATCTGTAACTAGCACACACACACATACAGACAGGTGTAACTAGCACACACACACACAGACATCTGTAACTAGCACACACACACATACAGACAGCTGTAACTAGCACACACACACACACACACACACAGACATCTGTAACTAGCACACACACACACACACACACACATACAGACAGCTGTAACTAGCACACACACACATACAGAGAGCTGTAACTAGCACACACACATAGACAACTGTAACTAGCACACACACATAGACAACTGTAACTAGCACACACACATAGACAGCTGTAACTAGCACACACACACATAGACATCTGTAACTAGCACACAGACAGCTGTAACTAGCACACACACAGACAGCTGTAACTACCACACACACACAGACAGGTGTAACTAGCACACACACACACAGACAGGTGTAACTAGCACACACACACACATCGACATCTGTAACTAGCACACACACACAGAGACATCTGTAACTAGCACACACACACACAGACATCTGTAACTAGCACACACACACATACAGACATCTGTAACTAGCACACACACACATACAGACAGCTGTAACTAGCACACACACACACATAGACAACTGTAACTAGCACACACACAGACAGGTGTAACTAGCACACACACACAGACAGGTGTAACTAGCACACACACACAGACAGGTGTAACTAGCACACACACACAGACAGGTGTAACTAGCACACACACACAGACAGCTGTAACTAGCACACACACACAGACAACTGTAACTAGCACACACACAGACAGGTGTAACTAGCACACACACACAGACAGCTGTAACTAGCACACACACAGACAGCTGTAACTAGCACACACACACAGACAGGTGTAACTAGCACACACACACATACAGACAGGTGAAACTAGCACACACACAGACATCTGTAACTAGCACACACACACATACAGACAGCTGTAACTAGCACACACACACACACACAGACATCTGTAACTAGCACACACACACACATACAGACAGCTGTAACTAGCACACACACACATACAGAGAGCTGTAACTAGCACACACACACACAGAGACATCTGTAACTAGCACACACACACATAGACATCTGTAAATAGCACACACACACAGACATCTGTAACTAGCACACACACACACACAGACATCTGTAACTAGCACACACACATACAGACATCTGTAACTAGCACACACACACATAGACATCTGTAACTAGCACACACACACACAGAGACATCTGTAACTAGCACACACACACATAGACATCTGTAAATAGCACACACACACAGACATCTGTAACTAGCACACACACACATAGACAGCTGTAACTAGCACACACACACACACACACACAGACAGGTGTAACTAGCACACACACACACACAGACATCTGTAACTAGCACACACACACATACAGACAGGTGTAACTAGCACACACACACATAGACAGCTGTAACTAGCACACACACAGACAGCTGTAACTAGCAAGCACACAGACAGCTGTAACTAGCACACACACAGACAGCTGTAACTACCACACACACACACAGACAGGTGTAACTAGTACACACACACATAGACATCTGTAACTAGCACACACACAGACAGCTGTAACTAGCACACACACATAGACAGCTGTAACTAGCACACACACACAGACATCTATAACTAGCACACACACACACACACATAGACAACTGTAACTAGCACACACACACACACATAGACATCTGTAACTAGCACACACACACACACACACACACAGACAGGTGTAACTAGCACACACATAGACAGCTGTAACTAGCACACACACAGACAGCTGTAACTAGCACACACACAGACAGCTGTAACTAGCACACACACATACAGCTGTAACTAGCACACACACAGACATCTGTAACTACCACACACACACAGACAGGTGTAACTAGCACACACACATACAGACAGCTGTAACTAGCACACACACAGACAGCTGTAACTACCACACACACACAGACAGGTGTAACTAGCACACACACATACAGACAGCTGTAACTAGCACACACACACACACACACAGACAGGTGTAACTAGCACACACACACACACACATAGACAACTGTAACTAGCACACACACACACACACATAGACATCTGTAACTAGCACACACACAAATAGACATCTGTAACTAGCACACACACACACACACACACAGACAGGTGTAACTAGCACACACACAGACAGCTGTAACTAGCACACACACACATAGACAGCTGTAACTAGCACACACACAGACAGCTGTAACTAGCACACACACAGACAGCTGTAACTAGCACACACACACACATAGACATCTGTAACTAGCACACACACACACAGACAGCTGTAACTAGCACACACACACATAGACATCAGTAACTAGCACACACACAGACAGCTGTAACTAGCACACACACAGACAGCTGTAACTACCACACACACACAGCCAGGTGTAACTAGCACACACACATACAGACAGCTGTAACTAGCACACACACAGACAGCTGTAACTACCACACACACACAGACAGCTGTAACTAGTACACACACACAGACAGCTGTAACTAGCACACACACACATAGACATCTGTAACTAGCATACACACATACAGACAGCTGTAACTAGCACACACACACACACACACACACAGACAGGTGTAACTAGCACACACACACACACATCGACATCTGTAACTAGCACACACACACAGAGACATCTGTAACTAGCACACACACACACAGACATCTGTTACTAGCACACACACACATACAGACATCTGTTACTAGCACACACACACATCTGTAACTAGCACACACACACATACAGACAGCTGTAACTAGCACACACACACATAGACAACTGTAACTAGCACACACACAGACAGGTGTAACTAGCACACACACACAGACAGGTGTAACTAGCACACACACACAGACAGGTGTAACTAGCACACACACACACAGACAGGTGTAACTAGCACACACACACAGACAGGTGTAACTAGCACACACACAGACAGCTGTAACTAGCACACACACACAGACAGCTGTAACTAGCACACACACAGACAGTTGTAACTAGCACACACACAGACAGCTGTAACTAGCACACACACAGACAGCTGTAACTAGCACACACACACAGACAGGTGTAACTAGCACACACACACATAGACATCTGTAACTAGCACACACACACAGAGACATCTGTAACTAGCACACACACACATACAGACAGGTGTAACTAGCACACACACACACAGACATCTGTAACTAGCACACACACACATACAGACAGCTGTAACTAGCACACACACACACATAGACAACTGTAACTAGCACACACACATAGACAGCTGTAACTACCACACACACATAGACAGCTGTAACTACCACACACACACAGACAGGTGTAACTAGCACACACACATACAGACAGCTGTAACTAACACACACACACACACACACACACACAGACAGGTGTAACTAGCACACACACACACATAGACATCTGTAACTAGCACACACACACACACAGAGACATCTGTAACTAGCACACACACACACAGACATCTGTAACTAGCACACACACACATACAGACAGGTGTAACTAGCATACACACACACAGACATCTGTTACTAGCACACACACACATACAGACATCTGTTACTAGCACACACACATAGACAACTGTAACTAGCACACACACACATAGACATCTGTAACTAGCACACACACACACAGACATCTGTAACTAGCACACACACACATACAGACAGCTGTAACTAGCACACACACATAGACAACTGTAACTAGCACACACACACATAGACATCTGTAACTAGCACACACACACACAGACATCTGTAACTAGCACACACACACAGACATCTGTAACTAGCACACACACACATACAGACAGGTGTAACTAGCACACACACACAGAGACATCTGTAACTAGCACACACACACACATACAGACAGCTGTAACTAGCACACACACACACACAGACATCTGTAACTAGCACACACACACACATACAGACAGCTGTAACTAGCACACACACACATACAGAGAGCTGTAACTAGCACACACACATAGACAACTGTAACTAGCACACACACATAGACAACTGTAACTAGCACACACACATAGACAGCTGTAACTAGCACACACACACATAGACATCTGTAACTAGCACACACACACATAGACATCTGTAACTAGCACACACACACATAGACATCTGTAAATAGCACACACACACAGACATCTGTAACTAGCACACACACACATAGACAGCTGTAACTAGCACACACACACACACACACACACACACACACACACAGACATCTGTAACTAGCACACACACATACAGACAGCTGTAACTAGCACACACACACATAGACAACTAACTAGCACACACACACATAGACAACTGTAACTAGCACACACACACACACATACATCTGTAACTAGCACACACACACACAGACATCTGTAACTAGCACACACACACACAGACATCTGTAACTAGCACACACACACACAGACATCTGTAACTAGCACACACACACACACAGACAGCTGTAACTAGCACACACACATAGACAACTGTAACTAGCACACACACACATACATCTGTAACTAGCACACACACACACACAGACATCTGTAACTAGCACACACACACACAGACATCTGTAACTAGCACACACACACACATACAGACAACTGTAACTAGCACACACACAGACAGCTGTAACTAGCACACACACACGCAGACAGCTGTAACTAGCACACACACACACAGACATCTGTAACTAGCACACACACACATAGACATCTGTAACTAGCACACACACACATAGACATCTGTAACTAGCACACACACACATAGACATCTGTAACTAGCACACACACACAGACAGCTGTAACTAGCACACACACACATAGACAACTGTAACTAGCACACACACATAGACATCTGTAACTAGCACACACGCACATAGACAACTGTAACTAGCACACACACACATAGACATCTGTAACTAGCACACACACAGAGAGCTGTAACTAGCACACACACACACATACAGACATCTGTAACTAGCACACACACACACATACAGACAGCTGTAACTAGCACACACACACATACAGAGAGCTGTAACTAGCACACACACATAGACAACTGTAACTAGCACACACACATAGACAACTGTAACTAGCACACACACATAGACAGCTGTAACTAGCACACACACACATAGACATCTGTAACTAGCACACACACACATAGACATCTGTAACTAGCACACACACACATAGACATCTGTAAATAGCACACACACACAGACATCTGTAACTAGCACACACACACATAGACAGCTGTAACTAGCACACACACACACACACACACACACAGACAGGTGTAACTAGCACACACACACATAGACATCTGTAACTAACACACACACACACACACAGACATCTGTAACTAGCACACACACATACAGACAGCTGTAACTAGCACACACACACATAGACAACTGTAACTAGCACACACACACATAGACAACTGTAACTAGCACACACACACACACACATACATCTGTAACTAGCACACACACACACAGACATCTGTAACTAGCACACACACTCACACAGACAGCTGTAACTAGCACACACACATAGACAACTGTAACTAGCACACACACACACAGACATCTGTAACTAGCACACACACACACAGACATCTGTAACTAGCACACACACACACATACAGACAACTGTAACTAGCACACACACAGACAGCTGTAACTAGCACACACACACGCAGACAGCTGTAACTAGCACACACACACACAGACATCTGTAACTAGCACACACACACATAGACATCTGTAACTAGCACACACACACAGACATCTGTAACTAGCACACACACACATAGACATCTGTAACTAGCACACACACACACAGACAGCTGTAACTAGCACACACACAGACAGCTGTAACTACCACACACACACACAGAGACAGGTGTAACTAGCACACACACACATAGACAACTGTAACTAGCACACACACACATAGACAACTGTAACTAGCACACACACATAGACATCTGTAACTAGCACACACGCACATAGACAACTGTAACTAGTACACACACACATAGACAACTGTAACTAGCACACACACACATAGACATCTGTAACTAGCACACACACAGAGAGCTGTAACTAGCACACACACACACATAGAGATCTGTAACTAGCACAAACACAGACAGCTGTAACTAGCACACACACATAGACATCTGTAACTAGCACACACACACATAGACATCTGTAACTAGCACACACACACACATAGACAACTGTAACTAGCACACACAGACAACTGTAACTAGCACACACACACATAGACATCTGTAACTAGCACACACACACATAGACATCTGTAACTAGCACACACATACATAGACATCTGTAACTAGCACACACACACATAGACATCTGTAACTAGCACACACACAGACAGCTGTAACTAGCACACACACAGACAGCTGTAACTAGCACACACACACACAGACAGCTGTAACTAGCACACACACACACACATAGACATCTGTAACTAGCACACACACACATAGACATCTGTAACTAGCACACACACACACATAGACATCTGTAACTAGCACACACACACATAGACAGCTGTAACTAGCACACACACACATAGACAGCTGTAACTAGCACACACACAGACAGCTGTAACTAGCACACACACATAGACAACTGTAACTAGCACACACACACATAGACATCTGTAACTAGCACACACATAGACAGCTGTAACTAGCACACACACATAGACAGCTGTAACTAGCACACACACAGACAGCTGTAACTAGCACACACACATAGACAGCTGTAACTAGCACACACACACATAGACATCTGTAACTAGCACACACACACATAGACAACTGTAACTAGCACACACACACATAGACAACTGTAACTAGCACACACACACATAGACATCTGTAACTAGCACACACACACATAGACATCTGTAACTAGCACACACACACATAGACATCTGTAACTAGCACACACACACATAGACATCTGTAACTAGCACACACACATAGACAGCTGTAACTAGCACACACACACACATAGACAGCTGTAACTAGCACACACACACATAGACATCTGTAACTAGCACACACACACATAGAGATCTGTAACTAGCACAAACACAGACAGCTGTAACTAGCACACACACAGACATCTGTAACTAGCACACACACACATAGACATCTGTAACTAGCACACACACACACACATAGACAACTGTAACTAGCACACACATAGACATCTGTAACTAGCACACACACACATAGACATCTGTAACTAGCACACACACACATAGACATCTGTAACTAGCACACACATACATAGACATCTGTAACTAGCACACACACACATAGACATCTGTAACTAGCACACACACAGACAGCTGTAACTAGCACACACACAGACAGCTGTAACTAGCACACACACACATAGACAGCTGTAACTAGCACACACACACACATAGACATCTGTAACTAGCACACACACACAGAAACATCTGTAACTAGCACACACACACATAGACATCTGTAACTAGCACACACACACAGACATCTGTAACTAGCACACACACACATAGACATCTGTAACTAGCACACACACAGACAGCTGTAACTAGCACACACACAGACAGCTGTAACTAGCACACACACACATAGACAGCTGTAACTAGCACACACACACACATAGACATCTGTAACTAGCACACACACACATAGACATCTGTAACTAGCACATACACACATAGACATCTGTAACTAGCACACACACACATACATCTGTAACTAGCACACACACACATAGACAGCTGTAACTAGCACACACACACATAGACAGCTGTAACTAGCACACACACAGACAGCTGTAACTAGCACACACACAGACAACTGTAACTAGCACACACACACATAGACATCTGTAACTAGCACACACACAGACAGCTGTAACTAGCACACACACATAGACAGCTGTAACTAGCACACACACACATAGACATCTGTAACTAGCACACACACACATAGACAACTGTAACTAGCACACACACACATAGACAACTGTAACTAGCACACACACACATAGACATCTGTAACTAGCACACACACACATAGACATCTGTAACTAGCACACACACACATAGACATCTGTAACTAGCACACACACACATAGACATCTGTAACTAGCACACACACACATAGACAACTGTAACTAGCACACACACATAGACAGCTGTAACTAGCACACACACACACATAGACAACTGTAACTAGCACACACACACATAGACATCTGTAACTAGCACACACACACATAGACAACTGTAACTAGCACACACACACATAGACATCTGTAACTAGCACACACACACATAGACATCTGTAACTAGCACACACACACATAGACATCTGTAACTAGCACACACACACAGACAGCTGTAACTAGCACACACACACACATAGACATCTGTAACTAGCACACACACACATAGACATCTGTAACTAGCACACACACACATAGACAACTGTAACTAGCACACACACATAGACATCTGTAACTAGCACACACACAGACAGCTGTAACTAGCATACACACACATACAGACATCTGTAACTAGCACACACACACATAGACATCTGTAACTAGCACACACACACATAGACATCTGTAACTAGCACACACACACATAGACATCTGTAACTAGCACACACACATAGACATCTGTAACTAGCACACACACACATAGACAACTGTAACTAGCACACACACACATAGACAACTGTAACTAGCACACACACACATAGACATCTGTAACTAGCACACACACACATAGACATCTGTAACTAGCACACACACATAGACATCTGTAACTAGCACACACACACATAGACATCTGTAACTAGCACACACACACATAGACATCTGTAACTAGCACACACACACATAGACATCTGTAACTAGCACACACACACATAGACAACTGTAACTAGCACACACACAGAGACATCTGTAACTAGCACACACACACATAGACATCTGTAACTAGCACACACACACATAGACATCTGTAACTAGCACACACACACATAGACAACTGTAACTAGCACACACACACATAGACATCTGTAACTAGCACACACACACATAGACAACTGTAACTAGCACACACACACATAGACATCTGTAACTAGCACACACACACATAGACATCTGTAACTAGCACACACACAGACAGCTGTAACTAGCATACACACACATACAGACATCTGTAACTAGCACACACACACACAGACATCTGTAACTAGCACACACACATACAGACATCTGTAACTAGCACACACACATAGACATCTGTAACTAGCACACACACACATAGACATCTGTAACTAGCACACACACACATAGACATCTGTAACTAGCACACACACACATAGACAACTGTAACTAGCACACACACACATAGACAACTGTAACTAGCACACACACACATAGACATCTGTAACTAGCACACACACACATAGACAACTGTAACTAGCACACACACATTGGGGCCAATTTATCAAAGGTCTTGCGGACCTGATCCGACAGTGCGGATCAGGTCCGCAAGACCTCGCTGAATGCGGAGAGCAATATGCTCTCCGTATTCAGCATTGCACCAGCAGCTCACAAGAGCTGCTGGTGCAACGCCGTCCCCTGCAGACTCGCGGCCAATGGGCCGCCAGCAGGGAGGTGTCAATCAACCCGATCGTACTCGAGTGGGTTGAATTCCGGTGATTCCTGTCCGCCTGCTCAGAGCAGGCGGGCAGGGTTATGGAGCAGTGGTCTTTAGACTGCTGCTTCATAACTGAAGACTCGCCAGAAACACAGGCCCACAAGACAGGTGTAACTACCACACACAAACAGAAAGCTGTAACTAGCACACACACACACACAGACAGGTGTAACTAGCACACACACACACAGACAGCTGTAACTAGCACACACACACTAGCACACACACACAGACAGGTGTAACTAGCACACACACACACATACAGACAGCTGTAACTAGCACACACACACACACACACACACATACAGCTGTAACTAGCACACACACACACAGACAGGTGTAACTAGCACACACACATACAGACATCTGTAACTAGCACACACACAGACAGCTGTAACTACCACACACACACGCAGACAGCTGTAACTAGCACACACACAGACAGCTGTAACTAGCACACACACACAGACAGCTGTAACTAGCACACACACACAGACAGCTGTAACTAGCACACACACACAGACAGCTGTAACTAGCACACACACACACAGACAGCTGTAACTAGCACACACACACACACACACAGACAGCTGTAACTAGCACACACATAGACAGCTGTAACTAGCACACACATAGACAGCTGTAACTAGCACACACACACAGACAGCTGTAACTAGCACACACATACACAGACAGCTGTAACTAGCACACACATACACATAGACAGCTGTAACTAGCACACACACATAGACAGCTGTAACTAGCACACACACACAGCTGTAACTAGCACACACACACAGACAGCTGTAACTAGCACACACACACATAGACAGCTGTAACTAGCACACACACACACACACACACACACACAGACAGCTGTAACTAGCACACACACACAGACAGCTGTAACTAGCACACACACAGACAGCTGTAACTAGCACACACACAGACAGCTGTAACTAGCACACACACACACACACAGCTGTAACTAACACACACACACACACACATAGACAGCTGTAACTAGCACACACACACATAGACAGCTGTAACTAGCACACACACACAGACAGCTGTAACTAGCACACACACAGACAGCTGTAACTAGCACACACACAGACAGCTGTAACTAGCACACAGACAGCTGTAACTAGCACACACACACACACAGCTGTAACTAGCACACACACACACATAGACAGCTGTAACTAGCACACACACACATAGACAGCTGTAACTAGCACACACACACATAGACAGCTGTAACTAGCACACACACACATAGACAGCTGTAACTAGCACACACACACATAGACAGCTGTAACTAGCACACACACACACAGACAGCTGTAACTAGCACACACACACACACACAGACAGCTGTAACTAGCACACACACACACACAGACAGCTGTAACTAGCACACACACACACAGACAGCTGTAACTAGCACACACACACACACACAGACAGCTGTAACTAGCACACACACAGACAGCTGTAAATAGCACACACACACAGACAGCTGTAACTAGCACACACACAGACAGCTGTAACTAGCACACACACACACATACAGCTGTAACTAGCACACACACACACAGACAGCTGTAAATAGCACACACACAGACAGCTGTAACTAGCACACACACAGACAGCTGTAACTAGCACACACACAGAGACAGCTGTAACTACCACACACACACAGACAGCTGTAACTACCACACACACACAGACAGCTGTAACTAGCACACACACACACAGACAGCTGTAACTAGCACACACACAGACAGCTGTAAATAGCACACACACAGACAGCTGTAAATAGCACACACACAGACAGCTGTAACTAGCACACACACAGACAGCTGTAACTAGCACGCAGCTCACACAGCTGTAACTAGCACACACACAGACAGCTGTAAATAGCACACACACAGACACACAGACAGCTGTAACTAGCACACACATAGACAGCTGTAACTAGCACACACATACACATAGACAGCTGTAACTAGCACACACATACACATAGACAGCTGTAACTAGCACACACACACATAGACAGCTGTAACTAGCACACACACACACACACACACACACACACAGACAGCTGTAACTAGCACACACACAGACAGCTGTAACTAGCACACACACAGCTGTAACTAGCACACACACACACACAGCTGTAACTAGCACACACACACACAGACAGCTGTAACTAGCACACAAACGCATAGACAGCTGTAACTAGCACACACACAGACAGCTGTAACTAGCACACACACATAGACAGCTGTAAATAGCACACACACACATAGACAGCTGTAACTAGCACACACACATAGACAGCTGTAACTAGCACACACACATAGACAGCTGTAACTAGCACACACACACACAGACAGCTGTAACTAGCACACACACACACAGACAGCTGTAACTAGCACACACACACACAGACAGCTGTAACTAGCACACACACACAGACAGCTGTAACTAGCACACACACACAGACAGCTGTAACTAGCACACACACAGACAGCTGTAACTAGCACACACACACACACAGCTGTAACTAACACACACACACACACACATAGACAGCTGTAACTAGCACACACACAGACAGCTGTAACTAGCACACACACATAGACAGCTGTAACTAGCACACACACATAGACAGCTGTAACTAGCACACACACACACAGACAGCTGTAACTAGCACACACACACAGACAGATGTAACTAGCACACACACACAGACAGCTGTAACTAGCACACATACACAGACAGCTGTAACTAACACACACACACAGACAGCTGTAACTAACACACACACACACACACAGCTGTAACTAGCACACACACATAGACAGCTGTAACTAGCACACACACACATAGACAGCTGTAACTAGCACACACACACATAGACAGCTGTAACTAGCACACACACACATAGACAGCTGTAACTAGCACACACACACACACACACACAGACAGCTGTAACTACCACACACACACACACACAGACAGCTGTAACTAGCACACACACACACAGACAGCTGTAACTAGCACACACACACAGACAGCTGTAACTAGCACACACACACAGACAGCTGTAACTAGCACACACACACAGACAGCTGTAACTAGCACACACACAGACAGCTGTAACTAGCACACACACACACACACAGACAGCTGTAACTAGCACACACACAGACAGCTGTAAATAGCACACACACACACACAGAGACAGCTGTAACTACCACACACACACAGACAGCTGTAACTAGCACACACACACACACAGACAGCTGTAACTAGCACACACACACACACACACAGACAGCTGTAACTAGCACACACACAGACAGCTGTAACTAGCACGCAGCTCACACAGCTGTAACTAGCACACACACAGACAGCTGTAAATAGCACACACACAGACACACAGACAGCTGTAACTAGCACACACATAGACAGCTATAACTAGCACACACACACAGACAGCTGTAACTAGCACACACATACACATAGACAGCTGTAACTAGCACACACATACACATAGACAGCTATAACTAGCACACACACACATAGACAGCTGTAACTAACACACACACACACAGACAGCTGTAACTAGCACACACACAGACAGCTGTAACTAGCACACACACAGACAGCTGTAACTAGCACACACACACACACACACACAGCTGTAACTAGCACACACACACACACACACACACACAGCTGTAACTAGCACACACACACATAGACAGCTGTAACTAGCACACACACAGACAGCTGTAACTAGCACACACAGACAGCTGTAAATAGCACACACACAGACAGCTGTAACTAGCACACACAGACAGCTGTAAATAGCACACACACAGACAACTGTAACTAGCACACACACATAGACAGCTGTAACTAGCACACACACAGACAGCTGTAACTAGCACACACAGACAGCTGTAAATAGTACACTATCTATATGGAACACATGAATTAGCAGTGTATAACTGTAGGACACAGGAGAGAATACAAGGTTATCTATATGGCACATATGAATTAGCAGTATATAGCTGTAAAAAGCTAACACAAAAGCATGTGATAAGAGGCTCTCTGTAGTGGCTTAGAATCAGGCAGATATTTAGAGGTTTAAATATAATAAAGTTTATTAAAATAACAATGTTGCTTGTGCAAAGCTGGGGAACGGGTAGTTATCTATCTTTTTAAACAATAACAATATTGGTGTCAACTGTCCCTTTTTTTTAAGAACAAAATATTAAGCAGTATACAGAGAAGCTGACAATCAAACCGAGCTCAGGGCTAAACCGTACAGAACACAGAGCGAACGCAGGGCTAAACCGTACAGAATACAGAGGGATCTCAGGGCTAAACCGTACAGAATACAGAGTGAGCTCAGGGCTAAACCGTACAGAACACAGAGCGAGCGCAGGGCTAAACCGTACAGAACACAGAGCGAGCGCAGGGCTAAACCGTACAGAACACAGAGCGAGCTCAGGGCTAAACCGTACAGAACACAGAGCGAGCTCAGGGCTAAACCGTACAGAACACAGAGTGAGCGCAGAGCTAAACCGTACAGAATACAGAGCGAGCTCAGGGCTAAACCGTACAGAACACAGAGCGAGCTCAGGGCTAAACCGTACAGAACACAGAGTGAGCTCAGGGCTAAACCTTACAGAACACACAGCGAGTGCAGAGCTAAACCGTACAGAACACAGAGCGAGCTCAGGGCTAAACCGTACAGAATACAGAGCGAGCTCGGGGCTAAACCGTACAGAATACAGAGCGAGCTCAGGGCTAAACCGTACAGAATACAGAGCGAGCTCAGGGCTAAACCGTACAGAATATAGAGCGAGCTCAGGGCTAAACCGTACAGAATACAGAGCGAGCTCAGGGCTAAACCGTACAGAACACAGAGCGAGCGCTGTAGTGCATTGCAGTATTTGTATGCTAGCATATGAACACATCAGACATATCTGTCACTCAGACAAGCTTACCCTGCATCTTGCTTTCCTTTATCTTCTTCACTATTTTCAGTCCATCTTTCTTTGATCCCCCCTCTCGCAAAGTATCATTTAGAGCCCGCGCGTATAGCAGCACCCCATCATAGAAACAGCCAGCGATCAAATTCATCTGTAAGCACAGAGGTATTACAGACATGTATCAGGTGCCAGTGGCTGCACTCTTAGACACGCACCAGGTGACACAGCAGGCACGCTCAGACACGCACCAGGTGACACAGCAGGCACGCTCAGACACGCACCAGGTGACACAGCAGGCACTCTTAGACACGCACCAGGTGACACAGCAGGCACGCTCAGACACGCACCAGGTGACACAGCAGGCACGCACCAGGTGACACAGCAGGCACGCTCAGACACGCACCAGGTGACACAGCAGGCACTCTTAGACACGCACCAAGTGACGCGGCAGGCACTCTAACAAGCACAAGGTAACACAGCAGACATGCACCAGGTGACACAGCAGGCACTCTCAGACACACACCAGGTGACACAGAGCACCTAATACATCTCTGTAATACCTCAGAAACGCACCAGGTGACACAGCAGGCACACTTAAACACACACAAGGTACCTGAGCAGGCAATCTCAGACACACCCAAGGTATCAGAGCAGGCACTCTCAGACACACACACACAAGGTATCGGAGCAGGCACTCTCAGACACACACACACAAGGTATCAGAGCAGGCACTCTCAGACAGACACACACATAAGGTATCGGAGCAGGCACTCTCAAGACACACACAAGGTATCGGAGCAGGCACTCTCAGACACACACACACACAAGGTATCAGAGCAGGCACTCTCAGACACACACAAGGTATCGGAGCAGACAGTCTCAGACACACACCCAAGATATCGGAGCAGGCACTTTCAGACACACACACACAAGGTATCGGAGCAGACACTTTCACACACACAAGGTATCGGAGCAGGCACTCTCAGACACACACACACAAGGTATTGGAGCAGGCACTCTCACACACACACAAGGTATCGGAGCAGGCACTCTCAGACACACACACACAAGGTATCGGAGCAGGCACTCTCAGACACACACACAAGGTATCGAAGCAGGCACTCTCAGACACACACACAAGGTATCGGAGCAGGCACTCTCAGACACACACACAAGGTATCGGAGCAGGCACTCTGACAGGTCACTCATTCATTCTTTAAGCAACTGCCTTTGTAAATAAGCTGTGCGTGGTATAATGAGTGAGATGTAAATGCAAACACTGATCACATCATACAGCTCATATTATTCCCGGCCGGATGTATGAATGCAAAGAAGCACTCGGGGACTAAGTGACAGTGGATGTCAGAGGCCAACAAATACTTATAGTTTTAGATTACAATGTAGGGTGGGGGAGGCAGAATATTAATAATCAGGAGACTTATATAATGTTATAATATATGGAATAATTTCTGAGTGTATATATATATATATATATATATATATATATATATATATATATATATATATATATATATATATAATATGAGTACCTGCCGCAGGGTCAAAGCTAAGGACAAGTGACAATTAACAAAGTAATGGTAAAAGATTATACAATTAAGTAGCTAAAGTCTGCGTTATACCATTAGAATTCTGCGTGTAAGAGATTTACATAAACTGAAAAACAGAATTTATGCTTACCTGATAAATTACTTTCTCCAACGGTGTGTCCGGTCCACGGCGTCATCCTTACTTGTGGGATATTCTCCTCCCCAACAGGAAATGGCAAAGAGCCCAGCAAAGCTGGCCATATAGTCCCTCCTAGGCTCCGCCTACCCCAGTCATTCGACCGACGGACAGGAGGAAATATATATAGGAGAAACCATATGGTAACGTGGTGACTGTAGTTAGAGAAAATAATTCATCAGACCTGATTAAAAAACCAGGGCGGGCCGTGGACCGGACACACCGTTGGAGAAAGTAATTTATCAGGTAAGCATAAATTCTGTTTTCTCCAACATAGGTGTGTCCGGTCCACGGCGTCTTCCTTACTTGTGGGAACCAATACCAAAGCTTTAGGACACGGATGAAGGGAGGGAGCAAATCAGGTCACCCAAACGGAAGGCACCACGGCTTGCAAAACCTTTCTCCCAAAAATAGCCTCCGAAGAAGCAAAAGTATATAATTTAAAAAAAATTTGGTCAACAGGAACCTCATTCTTGAAGGCCCATGTGGAAGCCACAGCCCTAGTGGAGTGAGCTGTGATACTTTCAGGAGGCAGTCTCAAAAGCCAATCTGATGATGCTTTTAAACCAAAAGGAAAGAGAGGTAGAAGTTGCTTTTTTACCTCTCCTTTAACCAGAATAAACAACAAACAAAGAAGATGTTTGTCTAAAATCTTCAGTAGCCTCTAAATAGAATTTTAGAGCACGGACAACGTCCAAATTGTGTAACAAACGTTCCTTCTATGAAACTGGATTCGGACACAAAGAAGGTACAACTATCTCCTGGTTAATATTTTTGTTGGAAACAACCTTCGGAAGAAAACCAGGCTCAGTACGTAAAACCACCTTATCTGCATGGACCAGATAGGGCGGAGAACACTGCAGAGCAGATAACTCAGAAACTCTTCTAGCGGAAGAAATTGCAACCTAAAACAAAACTTTCCAAGATAATAACTTAATATCTACGGAATGTAAGGGTCCAAACGGAACCCCTTGAAGAACTGAAAGAACTAGATTAAGACTCCAGGGAAGAGTCAAAGGTCTGTAAACAGGCTTGATTCTAACCAGAGCCTGAACAAACGCTGAAACGTCTGGCACAGCTGCCAGCCTTTTGTGAAGTAAAACAGATAAAGCAGAGATCTGTACTTGCAGAAAATCCTTTCTCCAAACCTTCTTGTAGAAAGGAAAGAATCTTAGGAATTTTTATCTTGTTCCATGGGAATCCTTTAGATTCACACCAACAGATATATTTTTTCCATATATTATGGTAAATTTTTCTAGTTACAGGCTTTCTAGCCTGAATAAGAGTATCTATTACAGAATCTGAAAACCCACGCTTTGATAAAATCAAGCGTTCAAACTCCAAGCAGTCAGTTGGAGGAAAACCAGATTCGGATGTTCGAATGGACCCTGAATAAGAAGGTCCTGTCTCAAAGGTAGCTTCCATGGTGGAGCCGATGACACATTCACCAGGTCTGCATACCAAGTCCTGCGTGGCCACACAGGAACTATCAAGATCACCGAAGCCCTCTCCAGATTGATCCTGGCTACCAGCCTGGGAATGAGAGGAAACGGTGGGAATACATAAGCTAGGTTGAAGATCCAAGGTGCTACTATTGTATCCAATAGAGTCGCCTTGGGATCCCTGGATTTGGACCCGTAACAAGGGACCTTGAAGTTCTGACGAGAGGCCATCAGAACCATGTCTGGAATGCCCCATAATTGAGTTATTTGGGCAAAGATTTCCAGATGGAGTTCCCACTCCCCCGGATGCTCCTCCATCGCCAGGGAACTCCTTGTTTCCCCCTGATGGTTGATATATGTAACAGTCGTCATGATGTCTGATTGAAACCTTATGAATTTGGCCTTTGCTAGTCAAGGCCAAGCCTTGAGAGCATTGAATATCGCTCTCAGTTCCAGAATGTTTATCGGGAGAAGAGATTCTTCCCGAGACCATAGACCCTGAGCTTTCAGGGGTTCCCAGACCGCGCCCCAGCCCACCAGACTGGCGTCGGTCGTGACAATGACCTACTCTGGTCTGCGGAAGCTGATTCCCTGTGACAGGTTGTCCAGGGTCAGCCACCAACGGAGTGAATCTCTGGTTATTTGATCTACTTGTATCGTCGGAGACAAGTCTGTATAATCCCCATTCCACTGTCTGAGCATGCACAGGTGTAATGGTCTTAGATGAATTTGTGCAAAAGGAACTATGTCCCTTGCCGCAACCATCAAACCTATTACTTCCATGCACTGCGCTATGGAAGGAAGAAGAACAGAATGAAGTACCTGACAAGAGCTTAGAAGTTTTGATTTTCTGGCCTCTGTCAGAAAAACCTTCATTTCTAAGGAAACTATTATTGTTCCCAAGAAGGGAACTCTTGTTGACGGGGACAGAGAACTTTTTTCTATGTTCACTTTCCACCTGTGAGATCTGAGAAAAGCTAGGACAATGTCCGTATGAGCCCTTGCTTTTGACAGAGACGACACTTGAATCAGGATGTCGTCCAAGTAAGGTACTACTGCAATGCCCCTTGGTCTTAGCACCGCTAGAAGGGACCCTAGTACCTTTGTGAAAATCCTTGGAGCAGTGGCTAATCCGAATGGAAGTGCCACAAACTGGTAATGCTTGTCCAGAAAGGCGAACCTCAGGAACCGAAAATGTTCCTTGTGGATAGGAATACATAGGTACGCATCCTTTAAGTCCACCGTGGTCATGAATTGACCTTCCTGGATGGTAGGAAGGATCGTTCGAATGGTTTCCATTTTGAACGATGAAACCCTTAGAAACTTGTTTAGAATCTTGAGATCTAAAATTGGTCTGAATGTTCCCTCTTTTTTGGGAATTATGAACAGGTTGGAGTAAAAACCCATCCCTTGTTCTCCTAATGGAACAGGATGAATCACTCCCATGCTTAACAGGTCTTCTACACAGTGTAAGAATGCCTGTTCGAAGATAATTGAGACCCGTGGAACCTTCCCCTTGGGGGTAGTTCCCTGAATTCCAGGAGATAACCTTGAGAAACTATTTCTAGCGCCCAAGGACCCTGAACATCTCTTGCCCAAGCCTGAGCAAAGAGAGAAAGTCTGCCCCCCACCAGATCCGGTCCCAGATCGGGGGCCAACACTTCATGCTGTTTTGGTAGCAGTGGCAGGTGACTTGGCCTGCTTACCCTTGTTCCAGCCTTGCATCGGCCTCCAGGCTGGCTTGGTTTGAGAAGTATTACCCTCTTGCTTAGAGGGTGTAGAATTTGAGGCTGGTCCGTTTCTGCGAAAGGGACGAAAATTTGGTTTATTTTTAGCCTTAAAAGACCTATCCAGAGGAAGGGCGTGGCCCTTTCCCCCAGTGATGTCTGAAATAATCTCTTTCAAGTCAGGGCCAAACAGTGTTTTACCCTTGAAAGGGATGTTAAGCAAAAGCGCTCTGCGCGCCACGATAGCAAACCCTGAATTATTCGCCGCTAATCTAGCTAATTGCAAAGCGGCATCTAAAATAAAAGAGTTAGCCAATTTAAAAGCTTGAACTCTGTCCAAAACCTCCTCGTACGAAGATTCTTTATTGAGCGACTTTTCTAGTTCTTCGAACCAGAAACACGCAGCTGTAGTGACAGGAACAATGCATGAAATTGGTTGTAGAAGGTAACCTTGCTGAACAAACATCTTTTTAAGCAAACCCTCTAACCTTAAATCCATAGGATCTTGAAAGCACAACTATCTTCTATAGGAATAGAAGTGCGTTTGTTTAGAGTAGAAACCGCCCCCTCGACCTTGGGGACTGTATGCCATAAGTCCTTTCTGGGGTCGACTATAGGAAATAATTTCTTAAATATAGGGGGAGGACAAAAGGTATGCCGGGCCTTTCCCACTCCTTATTTACAATGTCCGCCACCCGCTTGGGTATAGGAAAAACATCGGGGGGCACCGGAACCTCTAGGAACTTGTCCATCTTACCTAATTTCTCTGGAATGACCAAATTGTCACAATCATCCAGAGTAGATAATACCTCCTTAAGTAGTGCGTGGAGATGTTCTAATTTAAATTTAAAAGTTACAATATCAGGTTCTGCTTGTTGAGAAATTTTTCCTGAATCTGAAATTTCTCCCTCAGACAAAACCTCCCTCCTGGCCCCTTCAGATTGGTGTGAGAGTATGTCAGAACAGATATCATCAGCGTCCTCTTGCTCTTCAGTGTTTAAAACAGAGCAATCGCGCTTTCTCTGATAAGTAGGCATTTTGGATAAAATGTTTGCTATAGAGTTATCCATTACAGCCGTTAATTGTTGCATGGTAATAAGTATTGGCGCACTAGATGTACTAGGGGCCTCTTGTGTGGGCAAAACTGGTGTAGACACAGAAGGGGATGATGCAGTACCATGCTTACTCCCCTCATTAGAGGAATCATCTTGGGCAATATCATATCTATGGCATTATTATCCCTACTTTGTTTGGACATTATGACACAAATATATCACATATATTTAAAAGGGGAGACACATTGGCTTTCATACATATAGAACATCGTTATCTGATGGTTCAGACATGTTAAACAGGCTTAAACTTGTCAACAAAGCACAAAAAACGTTTTACAATAAAACCGTTACTGTCCCTTTAAATTTTAAACTGAACACACTTTATTACTGAATATGTGAAAAAGTATGAAGAAATTGTTCAAAATTCACCAAAATTTCACCACAGTAACTTAAAGCCTTAAAAGTATTGCACACCAAATTTGAAAGCTTTAACCCTTAAAATAACGGAACCGGAGCCGTTTTTACATTTAACCCCTATACAGTCCCAGGTATCTGCTTTGCTGAGACCCAACCAAGCCCAGAGGGGAATACGATACCAAATGACGCCTTCTATAAGCTTTTTCAGTGGTTCTTAGCTCCTCACACATGCATCTGCATGCCATGCTTTCCAAAAACAACTGCGCATTAGAGGCGTGAAAATGAGGCTCTGTCTATGACTAGAAAAGGCCCCCAGTGAAAAAGGTGTCCAATACAGTGCCTGCCGTTTTTATTAAAACAATCCCCAAGATTTAACAACTATTAAAAGTAATAATCTGCCAAATATACTTAGTAAAGTAATCGTTTTAGCCCAGAAAAATGTCTACCAGTTTTTTAAGCCCTAATGAAGCCCTTTATTCTTTTACTTAAACTAAGAAAATGGCTTACCGGTTCCCATAGGGAAAATGACAGCTTCCAGCATTACCAAGTCTTGTTAGAAATGTGTCATACCTCAAGCAGCAAAGTCTGCCCACTGTTTCCCCCAACTGAAGTTACTTCATCTCAACAGTCCTGTGTGGAAACAGCCATCGATTTTAGTAACGGTTGCTAAAATCATCTTCCTCTTACAAACAGAAATCTTCATCTCTTTTCTGTTCCAGAGTAAATAGTACATACCAGCACTATTTTAAAATAACAAACTCTTGATTGAAGAACAAAAACTACATTTAAACACCAAAAAACTCTAAGCCATCTCCGTGGAGATGTTGCCTGTGCAACAGCAAAGAGAATGACTGGGGTAGGCGGAGCCTAGGAGGGACTATATGGCCAGCTTTGCTGGGCTCTTTGCCATTTCCTGTTGGGGAGGAGAATATCCCACAAGTAAGGATGACGCCGTGGACCGGACACACCTATGTTGGAGAAAAGTAGTATTTCTATTCTCATTCACACTAATAACGTTATTGAAAATATATATAAATAAGAGAAAACCACATGCATACAAATGGCTTGAGCTCAAATATTAAAAGCACTTAAACCAGCAAAAGTACTGAGACTCTCATCCTATCAGTATCGTTAGGAATAATACTGGTCTCAGTACTTTTGCTGGTTTAAGTGCTTTTAATATTTGAGCTCAAGCCATTTGTATGCATGTGATTTTCTCTTATTTATATATATTTTCAATAACGTTATTAGTGTGAATGAGAATAGAAATACTACCTATGCAGTTTGTGTAAATCTCTTACACGCAGAATTCTAATGGTATAACGCAGACTTTAGCTACTTCATTGTATAATCTTTTACCATTACTTTGTTAGTTGTGAATACTTATAGTTGTCTGTTACTCAATCATGGCTCCCACAAATATTTAGTGCAGTGATCTATTACAGGTTTGTGTCACCTCCTGTAGGTGCCTACTACACAGCGCCTGTACACTACAGAACTAAGTGCTAATGCACACCGTACTCATTATACTCAGTATTAGCTCATTATACTCAGTATTAGCTCATTTTACTCAAAGTGACACCGCTCATTATACTCAGTATTAACTCATTATACTCATTAGCTCATTATACTCAGTATTAGCTCATTAGCTCATTATACTCAGTATGAGCTCATTATACTCAGTATGAGCTCATTATACTCAGTATGAGCTCATTATACTCAGTATGAGCTCATTATACTCAGTATGAGCTCATTATACTCATAGTGACACCGCTCATTATACTCAGTATTAACTCATTATACTCATTAGCTCATTATACTCAGTATAAGCTCATTATACTCAGTATGAGCTCATTATACGCAGTATTAGCTCATTATACTCATAGTGACACCGCTCATTATACTCAGTATAAGCTCATTATACTCATTAGCTCATTATACTCAGTATTAGCTCATTAGCTCATTATACTCAGTATGAGCTCATTATACTCAGTATGAGCTCATTATACTCAGTATGAGCTCATTATACTCAGTATGAGCTCATTATACTCAGTATGAGCTCATTATACTCATAGTGACACCGCTCATTATACTCATTAGCTCATTATACTCAGTATTAGCTCATTATACTCAGTATGAGCTCATTATACTCAGTATGAGCTCATTATACTCAGTATGAGCTCATTATACTCAGTATGAGCTCATTATACTCAGTATTAGCTCATTATACTCAGTATTAGCTCATTATACTCAGTATTAGCTCAATATACTCATAGTGACACAGCTCATTATACTCAGTATTAGCTCATTATACTCAGTATTAGCTCGATATACTCATAGTGACACTGCTCATTAAACTCAGTATAAGCTCATTATACTCCGTTTTAGCTCATTATACTCATAGTGACACCGCTCATTATACTCAGTATAAGCTCATTATACTCAGTATTAGCTCATTATACTCATAGTGACACCGCTCATTATACTCAGTATTAGCTCATTATACTCATAGTGACACTGCTCATTAAACTCAGTATAAGCTCATTATACACAGTATAAGCTCATTATACACAGTATTAGCTCATTATATTCATAGTGACACCACTCATTATACTCATAGTGACACTGTTCATTAAACTCAGTATTAACTCATTATAACTCAGTATTAGCTCATTATACTCAGTATTAGCTCATTATACTCAGTATTAGCTCCTTATACTCATAGTGACACCGCTCATTATACTCAGTATTAGCTCATTATACTCAGTATTAGCTCATTATACTCAGTATAAGCTCATTATACTCATAGTGACACCGCTCATTATACTCAATATTAGCTCATTATACTCATAGAGACACCGCTCATTATACTCAGTATTAGCTCATTATACTCAGTATTAGCTCATTATACTCAGTATAAGCTCATTATACTCAGTATAAGCTCATTATACTCAGTATAAGCTCATTATACTCAGTATAAGCTCATTATACTCAGAATTAGCTCATTATACTCAGTATAAGCTCATTATACTCATAGTGACACCGCTCATTATACTCAGTATTAGTTCATTATACTCAGTATAAGCTCATACTCATAGTGACACCGCTCATTATACTCAGTATTAGCTCATTATACTCAGTATTACCTCGTTATACTCAGTATAAGCTCATTATACTCATAGTGACACCGCTCATTATACTCAGTATTAGCTCATTATACTCAGTATATGCTCATTATACTCAGTATAAGCTCATTATATTCATAGTGACACCGCTCATTATACTCAGTATTAGCTCATTATACTCAGTATTAGCTCATTATACTCAGTATAAGCTCATTATACTCATAGTGACACCGCTCATTATACTCAGTATTAGCTCATTATACTCAGTATAAGCTCATTATACTCAGTATAAGCTCATTATACTCAGTGACACCGCTCATTATACTCAGTATTAGCTCATTATACTCAGTATAAGCTCATTATACTCATAGTGACACCACTCATTATACTCAGTATTAGCTCATTATACTCAGTATTAGCTCATTATACTCAGTATTAGCTCATTATACTCATTATAAGCTTATTATACTCAGTATAAGCTCATTATACTCATAGTGATACCGCTCATTATACTCAGTATTAGCTCATTATACTCAGTATTAGCTCATTATACTCAGTATTAGCTCATTATACTCATTAAAAGCTTATTATACTCAGTATAAGCTTATTATACTCAGTATAAGCTCATTATACTCAGTATAAGCTCATTATACTCATAGTGACACCGCTCATTATGCTCAGTATTAGCTCATTATACTCAGTATTAGCTCATTATACTCAGTATTAGCTCATTATACTCAGTATTAGCTCATTATACTCAGTATTAGCTCATTATACTCATTAAAAGCTTATTATACTCAGTATAAGCTTATTATACTCATAGTGATACCGCTCATTATACTCAGTATTAGCTCATTATACTCAGTATTAGCTCATTATACTCATTAAAAGCTTATTATACTCAGTATAAGCTTATTATACTCAGTATAAGCTCATTATACTCATAGTGATACCGCTCATTATACTCAGTATAAGCTCATTATACTCATAGTGACACCGCTCATTATGCTCAGTATTAGCTCATTATACTCAGTATTAGCTCATTATACTCAGTATTAGCTCATTATACTCAGTATAAGCTAATTATATTCATAGTGACACCGCTCATTATACTCAGTATTAGCTCATTATACTCAGTTTTAGCTCATTATACTCAGTATTAGCTCATTATACTCAGTATTAGCTCATTATACTCAGTATAAACTCATTATACTCATAGTGACACAGCTCATTATACTCAGTATAAGCTCATTATACTCATAGTGAGACCACTCATTAAACTCAGTATTAGCTCATTATACTCAGTATTAGCTCATTATACTCAGTATTAGCTCATTATACTCAGTATACGCTCATTATACTCATAGTGACACCGCTCATTATACTCAGTATTAGCTCATTATACTCAGTATTTGCTCATTATACTCAGTATACGCTCATTATACTCAGTATTAGCTCATTATACTCAGAGACACCGCTCATTATACTCAATATTAGCTCATTATACTAATAGTTACACCGCTCATTATACTCAGTATTAGCTCATTATACTCAGTATAAGCTCATTATACTCAGTATTAGCTCATTATACTCGGCCGGATGTATGAATGTAAAGAAGCACTCGGGGACTAAGTGACAGTGGATGTCAGAGGCCAACAAATACTTATAGTTTTAGATTACAATGTAGGGTGGGGGAGGCAGAATATTAATAAACAGGAGACATATAATGTTATAATATATGGAATAATTTCTGAGTGTATATATATATATATATATATATATATAATATGAGTACCTGCCGCAGGGTCAAAGCTAAGGACAAGTGACAATTAACAAAGTAATGGTAAAAGATTATACAATTAAGTAGCTAAAGTCTGCGTTATACCATTAGAATTCTGCGTGTAAGAGATTTACATAAACTGAAAAAGTAGTATTTCTATTCTCATTCACACTAATAACGTTATTGAAAATATACATAAATAAGAGAAAACCACATGCATACAAATGGCTTGAGCGCAAATATTAAAAGCACTTAAACCAGCAAAAGTACTGAGACTCTCATCCTATCAGTATCGTTAGGAATAATACTGGTCTCAGTACTTTTGCTGGTTTAAGTGCTTTTAATATTTGAGCTCAAGCCATTTGTATGCATGTGATTTTCTCTTATTTATATATATTTTCAATAACGTTATTAGTGTGAATGAGAATAGAAATACTACTTATGCAGTTTGTGTAAATCTCTTACACGCAGAATTCTAATGGTATAACGCAGACTTTAGCTACTTCATTGTATAATCTTTTACCATTACTTTGTTAGTTGTGAATACTTATAGTTGTCTGTTACTCAATCATGGCTCCCACAAATATTTAGTGAAGTGATCTATTACAGGTTTGTGTCACCTCCTGTAGGTGCCTACTACACAGCGCCTGTACACTACAGAACTAAGTGCTAATGCACACCGTACTCATTATACTCAGTATTAGCTCATTATACTCAGTATTAGCTAATTATACTCAGTATTAGCTAATTATACTCAGTGTTAGCTCATTATACTCAAAGTGACACCGCTCATTATACTCAGTATTAACTCATTATACTCATTAGCTCATTATACTCCGTATAAGCTCATTATACTCAGTATTAGCTCATTATACTCATAGTGACACCGCTCATTATACTCAGTATAAGCTCATTATACTCAGTATTAGCTCATTATACTCAGTATTAGCTCATTATACTCAGTATTAGCTCATTATACTCAGTATTAGCTCAATATACTCAGTATTAGCTCAATATACTCAGTATTAGCTCAATATACTCATAGTGACACCGCTTATTAAACTCAGTATAAGCTCATTATACTCAGTATTAGCTCATTATACTCATAGTGACACCGCTCATTATACTCAGTATAAGCTCATTATACTCAGTATTAGCTCATTATACTCATAGTGACACCACTCATTATACTCAGTATTAGCTCATTATACTCATAGTGACACCGCTCATTATACTCAGTATTAGTTCATTATACTCAGTATAAGCACATTATACTCAGTATAAGCTCATACTCATAGTGACACCGCTCATTATACTCAGTATTAGCTCATTATACTCAGTATTACCTCATTATACTCAGTAATACCTCGTTATACTCAGTATAAGCTCATTATACTCAGTATTAGCTCATTATACTCAGTATAAGCTCATTATACTCAGTATTAGCTCATTATACTCATTAAAAGCTTATTATACTCAGTATAAGCTTATTATACTCAGTATAAGCTCATTATACTCAGTATAAGCTCATTATACTCATAGTGACACCGCTCATTATGCTCAGTATTAGCTCATTATACTCAGTATTAGCTCATTATACTCAGTATTAGCTCATTATACTCATTAAAAGCTTATTATACTCAGTATAAGCTTATTATACTCATAGTGATACCGCTCATTATACTCAGTATTAGCTCATTATACTCAGTATTAGCTCATTATACTCATTAAAAGCTTATTATACTCAGTATAAGCTTATTATACTCAGTATAAGCTCATTATACTCATAGTGATACCGCTCATTATACTCAGTATAAGCTCATTATACTCATAGTGACACCGCTCATTATGCTCAGTATTAGCTCATTATACTCAGTATTAGCTCATTATACTCAGTATTAGCTCATTATACTCAGTATAAGCTAATTATATTCATAGTGACACCGCTCATTATACTCAGTATTAGCTCATTATACTCAGTTTTAGCTCATTATACTCAGTATTAGCTCATTATACTCAGTATTAGCTCATTATACTCAGTATTAGCTCATTATACTCATAGTGACACAGCTCATTATACTCAGTATAAGCTCATTATACTCATAGTGAGACCACTCATTAAACTCAGTATTAGCTCATTATACTCAGTATTAGCTCATTATACTCAGTATTAGCTCATTATACTCAGTATACGCTCATTATACTCATAGTGACACCGCTCATTATACTCAGTATTAGCTCATTATACTCAGTATTTGCTCATTATACTCAGTATACGCTCATTATACTCAGTATTAGCTCATTATACTCAGAGACACCGCTCATTATACTCAATATTAGCTCATTATACTAATAGTTACACCGCTCATTATACTCAGTATTAGCTCATTATACTCCGTATAAGCTCATTATACTCAGTATTAGCTCATTATACTCGGCCGGATGTATGAATGTAAAGAAGCACTCGGGGACTAAGTGACAGTGGATGTCAGAGGCCAACAAATACTTATAGTTTTAGATTACAATGTAGGGTGGGGGAGGCAGAATATTAATAAACAGGAGACATATAATGTTATAATATATGGAATAATTTCTGAGTGTATATATATATATATATATATATATATAATATGAGTACCTGCCGCAGGGTCAAAGCTAAGGACAAGTGACAATTAACAAAGTAATGGTAAAAGATTATACAATTAAGTAGCTAAAGTCTGCGTTATACCATTAGAATTCTGCGTGTAAGAGATTTACATAAACTGAAAAAGTAGTATTTCTATTCTCATTCACACTAATAACGTTATTGAAAATATACATAAATAAGAGAAAACCACATGCATACAAATGGCTTGAGCGCAAATATTAAAAGCACTTAAACCAGCAAAAGTACTGAGACTCTCATCCTATCAGTATCGTTAGGAATAATACTGGTCTCAGTACTTTTGCTGGTTTAAGTGCTTTTAATATTTGAGCTCAAGCCATTTGTATGCATGTGATTTTCTCTTATTTATATATATTTTCAATAACGTTATTAGTGTGAATGAGAATAGAAATACTACTTATGCAGTTTGTGTAAATCTCTTACACGCAGAATTCTAATGGTATAACGCAGACTTTAGCTACTTCATTGTATAATCTTTTACCATTACTTTGTTAGTTGTGAATACTTATAGTTGTCTGTTACTCAATCATGGCTCCCACAAATATTTAGTGAAGTGATCTATTACAGGTTTGTGTCACCTCCTGTAGGTGCCTACTACACAGCGCCTGTACACTACAGAACTAAGTGCTAATGCACACCGTACTCATTATACTCAGTATTAGCTCATTATACTCAGTATTAGCTAATTATACTCAGTATTAGCTAATTATACTCAGTATTAGCTAATTATACTCAGTGTTAGCTCATTATACTCAAAGTGACACCGCTCATTATACTCAGTATTAACTCATTATACTCATTAGCTCATTATACTCAGTATAAGCTCATTATACTCAGTATTAGCTCATTATACTCATAGTGACACCGCTCATTATACTCAGTATAAGCTCATTATACTCAGTATTAGCTCATTATACTCAGTATTAGCTCATTATACTCAGTATAAGCTTATTATACTCAGTATAAGCTCATTATACTCAGTATTAGCTCAATATACTCATAGTGACACCGCTTATTAAACTCAGTATAAGCTCATTATACTCAGTATTAGCTCATTATACTCATAGTGACACCGCTCATTATACTCAGTATAAGCTCATTATACTCAGTATTAGCTCATTATACTCATAGTGACACCGCTCATTATACTCAGTATAAGCTCATTATACTCAGTATTAGCTCATTATACTCAGTATTAGCTCATTATACTCAGTATTAGCTCATTATACTCAGTATTAGCTCATTATACTCAGTATTAGCTCAATATACTCATAGTGACACCGCTTATTAAACTCAGTATAAGCTCATTATACTCAGTATTAGCTCATTATACTCATAGTGACACCGCTCATTATACTCAGTATAAGCTCATTATACTCAGTATTAGCTCATTATACTCATAGTGACACCACTCATTATACTCAGTATTAGCTCATTATACTCATAGTGACACTGCTTATTAAACTCAGTATAAGCTCATTATACTCAGTATTAGCTCATTATACTCATAGTGACACCACTCATTATACTCAGTATTAGCTCATTATACTCAGTATTAGCTCATTATACTCATAGTGACACCGCTCATTATACTCAGTATAAGCTCATTATACTCAGTATTAGCTCATTATACTCAGTATTAGCTCATTATACTCATAGTGACACCACTCATTATACTCAGTATTAGCTCATTATACTCATAGTGACACTGCTCATTAAACTCAGTATAAGCTCATTATACTCAATATTAGCTCATTATACTCGGTATTAGCTCATTATACTCATTAAAAGCTTATTATACTCAGTATAAGCTTATTATACTCAGTATAAGCTCATTATACTCATAGTGATACCGCTCATTATACTCAGTATAAGCTCATTATACTCATAGTGACACCGCTCATTATGCCATATTACATCCTCATATATACTCAGTATTAGCTCATTATACTCAGTATAAGCCTCATTATATTCAGTATACGTCATATCTCATAGTGACACCGCTCATTATACTCAGTATTAGCTACATTATACTCAGTATAAGCTCCTTATACTCAGAAGACACGCTCATTACTACTCAGTATAAGCTCATTTTACTCAGTATAAGCTCATTATACACATAGATACACCGCTCATATATACTCAGTATTAGCTCATTATACTCTGTATAAGCTCATTATACGCATTGAGACACGATATTTATACTCAGTATTAGCTCATTATACTCTGTTTTAGCTCATATAATCAGTATTAGCTCATTATACTCATAGTACACCGCTCATTATACTCAGTATTAGCTCATTATACTCAGTATTAGCTCATTATACTCAGTATTAGCTCATTATACTCAGTATAAGCTCATTATACTCATAGTGACACCGCTCATTATACTCAGTATTAGCTCATTATACTCATAGTGACACCGCTCATTGTACTCAGTATTAGCTCATTATACTCAGTATAAGCTCATTATACTCAGTATTAGCTCATTATACTCGGCGGATGTATGAATGTAAAGAAGCACTCGGGGACTAAGTGACAGTGGATGTCAGAGGCCAACAAATACTTATAGTTTTTGATTACAAATGTAGGGTGGGGGAGGCAGAATATTATATAAACAGGAGACATATAATGTTATAATATATGGAATAATTTCTGAGTGTATATTAATATATATATTTATATATAATAATGAGTACTGCCGCAGGGTCAAAGCTAAGGACAAGTGACAATTAACAAAGTAATGGTAAAAGATTATACAATTAAGTAGCTAAAGTCTGCGTTATACCATTAGAATTCTGCGTGTAAGAGATTTACATAAACTGAAATGTAGTATTTCTATTTAATTCACACTAATAACGTTATTGAAAATTACATAAATAAGAGAAAACCACATGCATACAAATGGCTTGAGCGCAAATATTAAAAGCACTTAAACCAGCAAAAGTACTGAGACTCTCATCTATCAGTATCGTTAGGAATAATACTGGTCTCAGTACTTTTGCTGGTTTAAGTGCTTTATATTTGAGCTCAAGCCATTTGTATGCATGTGATTTTCTCTTATTTATATATATTTTCAATAACGTTATTAGTGTGAATGAGAATAGAAATACTACTTATGCAGTTTGTGTAAATCTCTTACACGCAGAATTCTAATGGTATAACGCAGACTTTAGCTACTTCATTGTATAATCTTTTACCATTACTTTGTTAGTTGTGAATATTATAGTTGTTGTTACTCAATCATGGCTCCACAAATATTTAGTGAAGTGATCTATTACAGGTGTGTCACCTCCTGTAGGTGCCTACTACACAGCGCCTTGTACACTACAGAACTAAGTGCTAATGCACACCGTACTCATTTATACTCAGTATTAGCTCATTATACTCAGTAATTAGCTCATTATACTCAGTATTAGCTCATTATACTCCTGTATAAGCTCATTATACTTCAGTATAGCTCATATACTCAGTATGACACCCGCTCATTATACTCAGTTTAGCTCATAAGTACTCCAGCTATTAGCTCATTTATAACTCAGTAATAGAGCTCTATATACTCAGTCTACCGTCTCATTATACTACATAGTGACACCGCTCATTATACTCAGTATTAGCTCATATATACTCATCATTAGCATCATTATACTCAGTATAAGCTCATTATACTCAAGTAGTCACGCTCATTATACTCAGTATTACACCGCCTCATTATACTCATAATTTACGCTCATTATACTAATAGTGACACCGCTATTATACTCAGATATTAGCCTCATTATACTCAGAATTAGCTCATTCTACTCATGTGAAAAGCTCTTATATACTCAGTATTAGTCACCCTCATTATACTCAGTATTAGCTCATTATACTCAGTATACGCTCATGATACTCATAGTGACACCGCTCATTATACTCAGTATTAGCTCATAATACTCAGCATTAGCTCATTAACTCAGTATAAGCCTCATTATACTCAGTATTAGCTCATTATACTCAGTATTAGCTCATTATACTCAGTATAAGCTCATTATACTCATAGTGACACCGCTCATTATACTCAGTATTAGCTCATTATACTCAGTATTAGCTCATTATACTCATAGTGACACCGCTCATTTACTCAGTAGTGACGCTCATTATACTCAGTAATAGCCTCAATATACTCATAGTGACACTGCTCATTATACTCAGTATTAGCTCATTATACTCATAGTGACACGCGCATTGTACTCAGTATAGCTCATTATAATCAGTATAAGCTCATTATACTCAGTATTAGCTCATATATACTCATGTAATAGCTCATTATACTCAGTATAAGCTCATTATACTCGTATAGCTCATTATACTCAGTATAGTCATTATACTCAGTATAGCTCATTATACTCAGTATAGCTCATTATACTCAGTATTAGGCTCATTATACTCAGTATTAGCTCATTTACTCAGTATAAGCTCATTATACTCATGAGACACCGCTCATTATACTCAGTATAAGCTCATTATATCAATATTAGTCATTATACTCGGTATTAGCTCATTATACTCATTAAAAGCTTATTATACTCAGTTAATTTATTATACTCAGTATAAGCTCATTATACTCATAGTGATACCGCTCATTATACTCAGTATAAGCTCATTATACTCATAGTGACACCGCTCATTATGCTCAGTATTAGCTCATTATACTCAGTATTAGCTCATTATACTCAGTATAAGCTAATTATACTCATAGTGCCACCGCTCATTATACTCAGTATTAGCTCATTATACTCATAGAGAAACCACTCATTATACTCATAGTGACACCACTCATTATACTCAGTATTAGCTCATTATACTCAGTATTAGCTCATTATACCAATAGTTACACCGCTCATTATACTCAGTATTAGCTCATTATACTCAGTATAAGCTCATTATACTCAGTATTAGCTCATTATACTCATAGTGACACTGCTCATTAAACTCAGTATTAACTCATACTCATAGTGACACCGCTCATTATACTCAGTATTAGCTCATTATACTCATAGTAACACTGCTCATTATACTCAGTATTAGCTCATTATACTCATAGTGACACCGCTCATTATACTCAGTATAAGCTCATTATACTCATAGTGACACCGCTCATTATACTCAGTATTAGCTCATAATACTCAGCATTAGCTCATTATACTCAGTATAAGCTCATTATACTCAGTATACGCTCAATATACTCATAGTGACACCGCTCATTATACTCAGTATTAGCTCATTATACTAATAGTGACACCGCTTATTATACTCAGTATTAGCCCATTATACTCAGAATTAGCTCATTATACTCAGTATAAGCTCATTATACTCAGTATTAGCTCATTATACTCATAGTGACACCGCTCATTATACTCAGTATTAGCTCATTATACTCAGTATTAGCTCATTAATACTCAGTTTAGCTCATTATACCTCATAGTGACACCCGCTCATTATACTCAGTATTAGCTCATTATACATAATAGTGACACGCTCATTATACTCAGTATTAGCTCATTATACTCATAGTGACACGTATTGTACCAGTATTAGCTCATTATACTCAGTATAAGTCATTATACTCAGTATTAGCTCATTATACTCAGTATTAGCTCATTATACTCAGTATAAGCTCATTATACTCAGTAATAGCTCATTATACTCAGTATTAGCTCATTATACTCAGTATTAGCTCATTATACTCAGTATAAGCTCATTATACTCATAGAGACACCGCTCATTATACTCAGTATTAGCTCATTATACTGAGTATAAGCTCATTATACTCATAGAGACACCACTCATACTCAGTATTAGCTCATTATACTCAGTATAAGCTCATTGTACTCAGTTAGACTACATTATATTCAGTATAAGCTCATTATACTATAGTGACAACTCTCATTATACTCAGTATTAGTCATTATACTCAGTTTTAGCTCATTATACTCAGTATAAGCTCATTATATCAGTATAAGTCCATTATACTCATAGTGAC
>NW_026511161.1:0-64998 GCF_027579735.1 Bombina bombina | reverse complement strand
CACCGCTACTATAATAAATTTATTAACCCCTAAAGCTAAGTCTAACCATAACACTAACACCCCCCTAAGTTAAATATAATTTTAATCTAACAAAATTAATTAACTCTTATTAAATAAATTATTCCTATTTAAAGCTAAATACTTACCTGTAAAATAAATCCTAATATAGCTACAATATAAATTATAATTACATTGTAGCTATTTTAGGACTAATATTTATTTTACAGGCAACTTTGTAATTATTTTAACCAGGTACAATAGCTATTAAATAGTTAAGAACTATTTAATAGTTACCTAGTTAAAATAATAACAAAATTACCTGTAAAATAAATCCTAACCTAAGTTACAATTAAACCTAACACTATACTATCATTAAATTAATTAAATAAAATACCTACAATTACCTACAATTAAACCTAACACTACACTATCAATAAATAAATTAAATACAATTCCTACAAATAACTACAATGAAATAAACTAACTAAAGTACAAAAAATAAAAAAGAACTAAGTTACAGAAAATAAAAAAATATTTACAAACATAAGAAAAATATTACAACAATTTTAAACTAATTACACCTACTCTAAGCCCCCTAATAAAATAACAAAGACCCCCAAAATAACAAAATGCCCTACCCTATTTTAAATTACTACATTTCAAAGCTCTTGATTCTGATTGGCTGATTCCATCAGCCAATCAGAATATTCCTACCTTAATTCCGATTGGCTGATAGAATCCTATCAGCCAATCGGAATTCGAGGGACGCCATCTTGGATGATGTCCCTTAAAGGAACCGTCATTCGGCTAGTAGGCGTCGGGAGAAGAGGATGTTCCGCGTCGGAGGTCTGCAAGATGGATCCGGAAGAAAGAAGATTGAAGATGCCGTTGATAGAAGACTTCATCCGGATCATGGACCTCTTCAGCTCCCGCTTGGATGAAGACTTCATCCGGATCATGGACCTCTTCAGCTCCCGCTTGGATGAAGACTTCAGCCGGATCATGGACCTCTTCAGCCCCCCGCTTGGGCTTGGATCAGGACATCGGAGGAGCTCTTCAGGACGGATCGGTGAACCTGGTAGGTGAAGACAAGGTAGGAAGATCTTCAGGGGCTTAGTGTTAGGTTTATTTAAGGGGGGTTTGGGTTAGATTAGGGGTATGTGGGTGGTGGGTTGTAATGTTGGGGGGGGTATTGTATGTTTTTTTTTTACAGGCAAAAGAGCTGAATTTCTTGGGGCACTGCCCCGCAAAGGGCCCTGTTCAGGGGCTGGTAAGGTAAAAGAGCTTTGAACTTTTTTAATTTAGAATAGGGTAGGGCATTTTGTTATTTTGGGGGTCTTTGTTATTTTATTAGGGGGGGCTTAGAGTAGGTGTAATTAGTTTTAAAATTGTTGTAATATTTTCTTATGTTTGTAAATATTTTTTATTTTTTGTAACTTAGTTCTTTTTTATTTTTTGTACTTTAGTTTATTTCATTGTAGTTATTTGTAGGTATTGTATTTAATTTATTTATTGATAGTGTAGTGTTAGGTTTAATTGTAGATAATTGTAGGTATTTTATTTAATTAATTTATTGATAGTGTAGTGGTAGGTTTAATTGTAGATAATTATAGGTATTTTATTTAATTAATTTATTGATAGTGTAGTGGTAGGTTTAATTGTAACTTAGGTTAGGATTTATTTTACAGGTAAATTTGTAATTATTTTAAACTATTTTAGCTAATTAAATAGCTATTGTAACCTGGTTAAAATAATTACAAAGTTGCCTGTAAAATAAATATTAATCCCTAAAATAGCTACAATGTAATTATTCGTTATATTGTAGCTATATTAGGGTTTATTTTACAGGTAAGTATTTAGCTTTAAATAGGAAAAATTTATTTAATAAGAGTTAATTAATTTCGTTAGATAAAATTATATTTTATTTAGGGGGGTGTTAGTGTTTAGGGTTAGACTTAGCTTTAGGGGTTAATACATTTATTAGAATAGCGGTGAGCTCCGGTCGGCAGATTAGCGGGTTAATAATTGAAGTTAGGTGTTGGCGATGTTAGGGAGGGCAGATTAGGGGTTAATACTATTTATTATAGGGTTAGTGAAGCGGATTAGGGGGTTAATAACTTTATAATAGTAGCGGTGCGGTCCTGGCTCGGCAGATTAGGGGTTAATAAGTGTAGGCAGGTGTGAGGCGACGTTGTGTGGGCAGATTAGGGGGTTAATAAATATAATATAGGGGTCGGCGGTGTTAGAGGGCAGCAGATTAAGGTGTAACATAAGTATAACGTAGGTGGCGGTCGGCAGATTAGGGGTTAAAAAAATTTAATCGAGTGGCGGCGATGTGGGGGGGGCCTCTGTTTAGGGGTACATAGGTAGTTTTATGGGTGTTAGTGTACTTTAGAGTACAGTAGTTAAGAGCTTTATGAACCGGCGTTAGCCCAGAAAGCTCTTAACTACTGACTTTTTCTCCTGCGGCTGGAGTTTTGTCGTTAGATGTCTAACGCCACCACTTCAGACACGACTCTAAATACCGGAGTTAGAAAGATCCCATTGAAAAGATATGGATACGCAATTGACGTAGGGGATCTGCGGTATGGAAAAGTCACGGCTGAAAAGTGAGTGTTAGACCCTATTTTGAGTGACTCCCAAATACCGAGCCTCTAACGCTGGTTTTCACGGCTAACGCCAAACTCCAAAACTAGGCCTTAGGGGTTTATTTTACAGGTAAGTATTTAGTTTTAAATAGAATACTTTATTAAAGTATAGTGTAGTGTTAGGTGTAATTGTAACTTAGGTTAGTTTTTATTTTACAGGTAAATTTCTCTTTATTTTAGCTAGGTAAGCTATTAAATAGTTAATAACTATTTAATAGCTATTGTACCTAGTTAAAATAAATTGAAAGATGCCTGTAAAATAAAAATAAATCCCTAAGATAGCTACAATATAATTATTATTTATATTGTAGCTATATTAGGGTTTATTTTAAAGGTAAGTATTTAGTTTTAAATAGGATTAACTTAGTATAAGAGAAATATTATTTAGATTTATTTAATTAATATTAATGTTAGGGGGGTGTTAGGGTTAGTGTTAGACTTAGGTTTAGGGGTTATAACATTTTATTACAGTGGCGCGGTGTAGTGGGGGCAGGATAGGGTTAATAAATTTATTATAGGTGGCACGGGTGTAGGGGGGGCAGATTAGGGGTTAATAAATTTAATATAGGTTGCGGCAGGGTCAGGGAGCGGCGGTTTAGGGTTAAACTATTTATTTAGTTTGCGGCGAGGTCGGGATCGGCAGGATAGGGGTTATAACTTTATTACAGAGGGCGGGCGGTAATAGGGGGGGGCAGGATAGGGGTTACTAGTATAATGTAGTGGCGGTGGGCTCCGGGAGCGCGGTTTAGGGGTTAATACATTTATTATAGTTGCGGTGGGGGCTCCGGGAGCGGCGGTTTAGGGGGTTAATAGGTATAGAGTAGCTTGCGGTGGGCTCCGGGAGCGGCGGTTTAGGGGGTAATAACTTTATTTAGTTGCGGCGGTGTAGGGGGTCAGATTAGTGGTGTTTTAGACTCGGGTACATGTTAGTGTGTTAGGTGTAGACATCTCCCATAGGAATCAATGGGATGTCTGTCAGCAGCGAACTTGTACTTTCGCTATGGTCAGACTACCCATTGATTCCTATGGGATCCGCCGCCTCCAGGGTGCGGTTTTAAAACCAGGTACGCTGGGCCGTAAAAGTGCCGAGCGTACCTGCTAGTTTTTTGATAACTAGCAAAAGTAGTCAGATTGTGCCGCACTTGTGTGCGGAACATCTGGAGTGACGTAAGAATCGATCTTTGTCAGGCGGATCCGAAGTTTACGTCACAAAATTCTACTTTTGCCGGTCTCTAGCCTTTGATAACTAAGGCGAATCAGCCTCGCCACAAATACGCTGCGGAATTCCAGCGTATTTGAGGTAGGCGGCTTTGATAACTACCCCCCCGAGGCCTCTTCAGCTTTGCATGCTGCGTCAACGTTGCAAAGATTATGCTCATCTGTCTGTCCCTTCTCTTACTTGGTGGGCTGGATTCATAAGTTTATTATTCAGTGGGCTTCTTTTGCTCATCTTACCTAAACTGTGATCACTACAAATGCATGTCTTTTAGGCTGGGGTGCAGTTTGGGTGTCTCATAGAGCACAGGGTGTTTTGTCTCTTCAGGAGGGGAGGTTACTAATAAATGTTTTGGAATGTGTGTTTTTTCAAGGCCCTTCAGAGTTAGCTCCTGTTTAAAAATGAGAGTCTAATCTCCATTTCCAGAAAGAGAATGTCCACAGCAGTAGCTTATGTCAACCATCAGAGAACTCACAGTTCCCTAGCAATGATGGAGGTGTCTCGAATTCTCTCATGGACAGAAACATCTGCTCTTTCTTGTGACCCTTCTTATCTAATTTTTCATCAGTATAAGGCTGTTTTCTTTCCTAAGATATGGCGAGTCCACAACGTCATCAATTATTAGTGGGAATATCACTCTTAGTTGTTAGTATTTTTACTTTATACTAAATATAATTATAATTTAGTACTAAATCTCTATTGTAAAACCACTAAACCAATAAAAGTAAGTTGTGAAATTAAACACTTTAAAGAGTCTCCATTCTTCCAAATAATTTATTAGGAATCAATATATGTTAATAATAAGAGAAAGATTTACAGGTATATATATACACATCAATTTTACTGCAAAACAGTCCAAATAATTAATACAGGGCAACTCTACTACAACCCCAATTTGTGCAACACTGCTAAAATAATCCTAGAAATAGAGTGTTTCCTAATTTTATTCTCATTTCAAAGGGGTTTGGCCTAGCACATGCCAGTCAAGGCTAATGGGAGTGTCTTTAATTAAACACCTATTTCAGAGAGAATGGTGTATCTGGTGGGAAGGGTATTTAATAACAGCTAGGTCAGTAAGCTATGTCACCACATTCCCTCACTTTTTCTTCTCCTATGTTGCCCGTTTTCTAGTTCTACCTACTAGTACAGAAGAACACAGTGGGAGTGAAAATCTTACAGGGAAAATGCTCCCATCATCCCTTTGGAATATCATTCCCTCTGTGATATGAGCTCTTCTGTACTTTCCTAGGACTGTCAAATCCTAGTCTAACTTTATACAATTTATTTAAAAAAAAAATACATAATCCTATACTAAACCCCCATTAGCAACATTTATACAATGGTCTTAAAATTGGGAGAAATCAAAAGTTCCTGTATGAGTGCGTGAGTGTGGGTACACTAGATGGATATGCGTGTAGTAAAATCTTACGGCTAGATTTAGAGTTCTGCGGCCAAAGGGGTGCGTTAGCTATGCGTGTATTTTTTCCCCCGCACCTTTTAAATACCGCTGGTATTTAGAGTTCACAGAAGAGCTGCGTTAGGCTCCAAAAAGGAGCGTACAGGCATATTTACCGCCACTGCAACTCTAAATACCAGCGGTGCTTACGGACGCGGCCAGCTTCAAAAACGTGCTCGTGCACGATTCCCCCTAGGAAACAATGGGGCAGTTTGAGCTGAAAAAAAACTAACACCTGCAAAAAAACAGCGTTCAGATAGGGGCTAAGAAGGATGGCTCCGCGTCGGCTGCTTGAAGATGGTCCCGCTCCCGCGCCGGAATGGAAGAGATAGAAGATTGCCGCTTGGATGAAGATGTCTGCCATTCCGGATGTCCTCTTCTGCCCGGATAGGAGGAAGACTTTGAACCCTCTGGAGGAGTCTTCTTGCCGCATAGGAGGAAGACTTCGGACCCTCTTCTGGACGGATCGGTTGATACCCGGCGTGGTGAAGACAAGGTAGGAATATCTTCAGGGGCTTAGTGTTAGGTTTATTTAAGGGGGTTTGGGTTAGATTAGGGGTATGTGGGTGGTGGGTTGTAATGTTGGGTGGGTATTGTATGTTTTTTTTTACAGGCAAAAGAGCAGAATTCTTTGGGGCATGCCCCGCAAAAGGCCCTTTTAAGGGGCTGTTAAGGTAAAAGAGCTTTACAATTTTTATTTTAGACTAGGGTAGGGTATTTTTATTATTTTGGGGGGCTTTGTTATTTTTTTTAGGGGGCTTAGAGTAGGTGTAATTAGTTTAAAATTCTTGTAATCTTTTTTTATTTTTGTAATTTAGTGTTTGTTTTTTTTGTAATTTAGTGTTTGTTTTTTTGTAATTTAGTTTAGTTGATTTAATTGTAGATAATTGTAGATAGTTTGTTTAATTAATTTATTGATAGTGTAGTGTTATGTTTAATTGTAACTTAGGTTAGGATTTATTTTACAGGTAATTTTGTAATTATTTTAACTAGGTAGCTATTAAATAGTTATTAACTATTTAATAGCTATTGTACCTAGTTAAAATAAATACAAAGTTGCCTGTAAAATAAATATTAATCCTAAAATAGCTACAATATAATTATTATTTATATTGTAGCTATATTAGGGTTTATTTTACAGGTAAGTATTTAGCTTTAAATAGGATTAATTTATTTAATAAGATTTATTTTATTTCTTTAGTTTTAAATTATATTTAACTTAGGGGGGTGTTAGTGTTAGGGTTTGATTTAGCTTTAGGGGTTAATACATTTATTAGAGTAGCGGCGAGGTCCGGTCGGCAGATTAGGGGTTAATACTTGAAGTTAGGTGTCGGCGATGTTAGGGAGGGCAGATTAGGGGTTAATACTATTTATTATAGGGTTTTTGAGGCGGGAGTGAGGCGGATTAGGGGTTAATAACTTTATTATAGTAGCGGTGAGGTCCGGTCGGCAGATTAGGGGTTAATAAGTGTAGGTAAGGTAGCGGCGACGTTGGGGGGGGCAGATTAGGGATTAATAAATATTATGTAGGGTCGGCGATGTTAGGGGCAGCAGATTAGGGGTACATAGGGATAATGTAGGTGGCGGCGGTGTGCGGTCGGCAGATTAGGGGTTAAAAAATTTAATAGAGTTGCGGCGATGTGGGGGGCCTCGGTTTAGGGGTACATAGGTAGTTTATGGGTGTTAGTGTACTTTAGAGCACAGTAGTTAAGAGCTTCATGAACCGGCGTTAGCCCAGAAAGCTCTTAACTCCTGTCTTTTCTCTGAGGCTGGAGTCTTGTCGTTAGATTTCTAACGCCCACTTCAGCCAAGACTCTAAATACCGGCGTTAGAAAGATCCCATTGAAAAGATAGGATACGCAATTGACGTAAGGGGATCTGCGGTATGGAAAAGTCGCTGCTGGAAAGTGAGCGTTAGACCCTTTCCTGACTGACTCTAAATACCAGCGGGCAGTAAAAACCAGCGTTAGGACCCCATAATGCTGGTTTGGACGGCTAACACAGAACTCTAAATCTAGGCATTAATTAATAAAGTGTGAATTGTGCCTGTAAAACAAAAGTTATAATGGTCCACTGAAGTTCTTTGTCATCTTTTGGCATCTGGTTCTTGCTTTTGCTTTACCAATCACCTCTCTTTGAACCACTTAGTTTTTTTCAGGACCCTCGAAGGAATGAAAAGAGATTAAACACCAGGCATATATTTACTTCACACTACAACACTCCATCTGAAGTAGAAACCACATTCACAGTTATTAACTTTAAGTTGGGATGTGCCTCTCTCATTTCATCATCCCACTCGCCCCCTTACTTAAACTTATGTTGCTTGTCCTATATGATTATTTACCCCTTTATGCTATATATTATTTTGGCTTAATGCCCCATTTTACATCTCCATTCTGATTCATTTTATACTTATTTAATTTTTCCAACGCCACCATCATAGATTCATGGTAAGGTCAGTCCTGATGACACCTGAAAAACAACAATCTGTAATATGTGTTATTGGGAAAAGCTGGAAGGAAATGTGAGAAGCCTCTGTCTTCATTGGTTTTCTTCCTGCAAGATAAGACTTCAGACATTGTACATGGAAATTTTCTTGCATGCGGCCTCCCAAAAGTAATCACAATGGAGGTATCTGTTATTTGTTTTTTAAAGATAATGCATCAATTAACTATGCATAACTTAATTATGAAAACACAATTATTAATTGAACTTAAAACTAAAGTACACATTACATGATACAAATGCACTTGCAAACAAATATGCTTATAAACAAAAATGTATGATTTCATTTGAGCACAACAGCTCTGTCACATATTTCTTTAGAAACCCAATTTCATCTTTCATTCTCCTGTTATGTTGTTTGAGTTCCCATTAACTTAAGTTGACCTTATTGCTTATCTCATTTGGCCTCAGCCTCCAATTTTTACACTTATTTTCTCCTCTGTTAATATTGCCATTTAAATTCCTGTCTCCAGTTTCCTGTATTTTATCCTCTACTATTCTGATATCCCCAAACATGTCTCCTGTTGCCCCTCTCTGATTCCTGCCTGTGAATATTCAGATTATTCTCCATTGACTGCTTCACTGCAGAAATTGCCTTAATGGTGTATGGGTGATAATTCCACCACTTCTCAGCTCTAGTGAGCACCATATCTAAGTTTGTGGAGTTTGGATCATACAGCTTTACAAACTCCTGACATTTTCTAGGGAGAGCTTCAAGTACCCTCTGTATGTGAGCTGGTGACCCCCAGACCATTTTGTGTCTGTGGCTGGCGCAGTACACACCATAATAAAACTATTTTTGCTCCTTCAAATGGCCCATGTAGAGGTCTCATGGTAATTTCACTAATCTCTTTTTCTAGAGTAAAATTGAAAAAGGTTTTAACTATTCCCCCAGCCTGATCAGATATGCTTGAGTTGAATCCTAATAACCTGTTTTCCTAGGGGATCATGGCATCTTGAAGCAATTCTGTCCATTCCTGCATGCTCATACCTACTTTAATGGCTTTTTCAGACCCCTTGTGAAACCAATATGAAAAGTTATTAAATCTGTTTGTAGGGGATTGTGCCCCACCATTTCTGAAAAATGTATTTATCTGCTACAGTCATTGTCCTAGTCTGATTTGAAAAACCTGTAGGAACTTTCAGGGTGTTAAAATTCTCAGATATTATGACTGGGGCAATTGGAACAGAATTGACATAATTTACTGATCTGTATGGTGTCAGTTAAAGCAGAAAGCTTAATACAATCTCTATCAGACTGTGTTTTATCTAACTTTAATTTAAGATCTTTATTTTGCTCTGTCAAGTCTCCAATAATGTTTGTTAGTCCCCTTATTGTTGAAATCACTGCCTGTGCTATCATACATTTTCTTTTATTGTTATTAATCTTTTTAATAGATACTACCTTTGTTAGTATCTCTAAGAAACTTTCACAGTTGGGGTTCTTAGCTTCTGGGATGAGGAATGGACCATTATATTTATGGATATAGTTAAAGTAGTAGTCACAAACCTCTTGTGAAATAAAGTTTTTCGTAGGCATTTTAGCAGATCACAGGTAACACCTGAAAAAGAGAAAAAAAATATATATAGTTCTCTTATAAATTTTAACTTTTTGTTACTCAAACAGTTTACACCTTTTGTACTCCATAAAAACTTAATTAAAAATCTGAACCATCTGCTCACAAACAGAGAAATGGAAGAAGAAAGAGGGGAAAAAAACTAAATATGCTTTAAACTGCTAATGGCTTAGCATATTCCCCAAGTTAACCTGTATTTCGTTTAAATTCTACACAATTTCCCATACAATCTGAAACATTTGTTCACAAAAAGTGAACATTCAAACAAAACCAAATTTGAATTGTACTAGGCTATATATTTTAAGTTCAAATCCCATGCAAATTTAAACAAACACAAATTCCAGAATAAAATTTAAAATAAAATAAAAACAGATAGAAACTGGATAAGTAATATTTAGAGGTAAATCACTATATATAGAAGAAGTCAATAATTTTAAAACGGACTAGGACAACTCTTAAAGAAAGACTAGTCCTCTCAGCAAACAACCTTCTTATTTATAAAGTAACAAAATACTGTAAAGCTTTCTTTTTGTAAAATAAAAAAACAACTGTTTATAAGCAGGTCAGCTTTCCAGCAGAGGTGGTAATATACTTAAATTTTAGTTTTCCTAACCACTGCGCAATATTTTTATTTTAAATCTGGGGAACAAACTCTGAATAGTGTGTCTCTCACAGTATAGTTTTCCAGACTATTTTACCTGCCCCAGCAACAACGTGGGAGCGCTCAGACATCCGCTCTGTGTGTGGCCGTCGGCTCGAGCTTCACGTAAGGTTCCGCCCCTCCTGGGATTCCTCCTGACGTCACAATGACGGATCCCGGGTTCGTCTGTTAAGCCGGTGCAAATAGTAGAAAACGATCCACCACCGCTTCCAATAGATAAATACAACAACTTCCACTGCACACGGTATTAGCAGATATCAAACAGGAGACAAAATAAAGATGCAGAGGCTCAAAAAAGGTTTAGTTGAATCGTCTGTATTCCAACCAGGCAAATTGCGTTACAGACAGGCAAACAGGCAGGTCAAACGTGTTTCATATGTATGATATACTTCATCAGTGACCACCATAAACTATTACCCATAATACAGTGCTATTTAAAGGGGCAGAAAAAACACACCCTCTTATACACAACCAATCATATTGTCAAAAGCACTGTTATATGTCAATAGTAGGATATGTGCTAGGTTACTGCTATTTAAAGAGACACTCCCAAACTCAATGAATATAACAAACAGCTTACTATAAATATATATCAGGATGTTTATGTACCGATAATTAATCATATTCTCAATATCATAAAAAAACTTATTTATATATGAAAAAAGAAAAAGAAAAAAAAAGGGAAAACAAGTAGTTTTGTTTTAAATAAAAATAAACTAAAATAAAATAAACCAATTAGGTATCAACAAACAGTTTAACATCCCATTCAGAATTTAAACCTGCTGGCATTCTGGTATCCAGCTGAAAGATCCAGAAAACCTCTCTTTTACTAAGAGTATAACCTCTATTTCCTCCTCTTGGGTGTCTGGCAATCAGCTGGATACCCTGAAATGACAGCAGGGAACTATCAGAGTTATGCTCCTTTCTGAAGTGCAGGGAGATAGGAGTAGTGGACTCAGGGTCTTCAATAGAACGCAAGTGTTCCAGAAAACTTGCATCTCCTGCTGCCACATTTGAAAAAAACAGGTTTAATGGATAACCAATTTTGGCTAGTGATTTTCGGCAACATGGAGGGGGACAGAATACCTCTCAATGTTTTTGCTTTACGTGATACAAATAATACCCCTTCTTTTATAATGTCACACAATTTATCATCTGTTTCTAAGATAGGCAAAGCTTTGCGAACAATGTTTCAAATTTGAGCATATTCTTCACTATATGTAGTGATGAATTTAGGCTGACTGAATCTCTTATTCCCTTCAACCTTCCTTTTCTCGAGTAAACTAGACCTATCCATATCATCTACCTCTCTCTTGATTGATTCCAATGCCTCTCTACAGTATCCTCTGTGGATTAATCTATCTGTTAATTCATCAGAGTCTTGCTGATAACTCTGTTCATTTGTGCAGTTCCGCTTGATCCTGATATACTGACTTTTAGGAATGGAACGAATTGTATGTCTTGGATGACAAGATTGTGCATTTAAAATAGTATTCCCTGCAATCTCTTTACGGAATAATTCCTATTGATGCATTAGCAGTATTAGACAACAGTCTAATATCCAAAAAGGGCATTGAAGTATTACTGAATTCTAAGTTGAAATTTAAATTCATCAAATTATTCTGTAGATACTTCGAAAACTGTTCAATAAGGACCACTGGACCCTTCCAGATTATCAAAATATCGTTGATAAAATGACCATAATAATGGATGTACTCTTTGAAGGGATTTCCATCTCCATAGACGTGGGACAGCTCCCACCAACCCATATACAGGTTGGCATAGGAGGTGGCAAATTTAGCCCCCATAGCTGTCCCACGCCTCTGGAGATAGAAACTCCCCTCAAACAAAAAAAAGTTATGTTTCAATAGATAATCAATGGATTTAATTATGAACTTTTTCAGAACATCATCATAATCAGAAAAATGACTAAGAAAATACTCAATGGCCTTAATGCCTTGCTCATGAGGGATGCAATTATATAATGAAACCACGTCAATGGTCACAAATACATATTCCTCATGCCATACAATTTTTCTCAGTAGTATCTTTAATGTAACTCATGAGATTCAGAACCATTGGCTGCAGATATCCATCAATCATTTCTGAAAGAGGCTCATTTAATGAGCCAATTCCAGCAACAATTGGCCTCCCTGGAGGATTGTGCCTATCCTTGTGGACTTTGGGAAGAAAATGAAAAATGGCTGTGACAGGATGCTCAGTGTATAGAAACTCAAAATTCGCCTCTGTTATAAAACCATCAAGTATAGCCTCATTTAGAATTCTTTTAAGTTCAGTTTGGTAGAAATATACAGGATTAAATTTGAGTCTCTCATAGACTGAATCATCACATAACTGTCTATGTGCCTCTCTAATGTAATCCTCACGATTAAGGACCACCACCTTTCCCCCCTTGTCTTAGTTACGAATAACCAAATCTTTATTCATTTCCAACTCTTTGTTGGACAGATATTGCTCTTTAGACAAATTGTCTTTCTTATGATCCACAGAAGATACACTAAAATGTAGTTTCTTCAATGCTATTTCAACTGTCTTCTGAAACACCGCAACAGAACTAGACCTAGCACTTACTGGGTGAAATTTAGATTTCTTCTTTAATCTAGAAAGATCATATACATCCCTATTCACACTAAAATGTGGATCTTTAGTATCCACATCTATTGCTATAAGGTCTAGAAGTGTACATTCATCAGCAAAATCAAAACCACATCTAAGTGGTTCCCGTTTCTCTCCACATTTCACATCACAGCTCTCACTCTTAGCACCTAAAAAATGTTTCTTTAATACCAATGATCTCACAAACCTATTGAGATCCACTACAGTGTTAAACAAGTTAAAGTGTGAAGTTGGAGAAAAACCTAAACCAGGAGACAAAACTTGTAACTGTGTTTTTGAAAGATTAACAGATGATAAGTTAATAACATTGTAGGTATCTATGCATATTTCTGAAATGGTACGGTCCTCCTCCTCTGTGGATATTGCCGAGGCTTGGGTGGTACAGTCTCTTGATAGCACTCTTGCCCTTCCGGACCTACCACGTCCCCCTCTGCGTATTTTATTTTTCGCACAGTGGACTTCTGTTGGCCCCTCTGGTTTTTTGACTGTGCTGAAGATGTGGAGGGAGCATGATCATCATGAGTTGTAAGGGCAAATGAAGTGCTTGCCACAGAGGTTGGTAAACTATCATTAGAGACTTCCAAATCTGAGGAGTCATAATCGTACTCTGTATCAGTCTCTGCAAATCTAACTTTTTTATCAGATTTATATTTTCTGTATCGCCTCCTAGTGTCAGAAACTGTCCATTTATACACTTTGTTGTTCTCATAGTCTTATTTATCACGTAAGATTTTCTGTTTTTTAAACTGCCACAAATTGTCTCTAAACTCAGTAATTACCTTCTGCAATTTTGTGTCATATTTATTAAACACAGGATCCTGACATAAAGGTCGCATATATGACTGCAACTTGATCTTGTCACGACATAACTCTTAAAGTATTTGTTTTTTATATTCTATTAATAAGTCAATCAATGCTAATGAGCATTCAATTAGTATTTTGTTCCATTTATCGATAAAAGATTGATCAGTCACCTGAAATGAAGGAAATTTCCTGATACGGCACTTATGCTGCTTCTGGTACGGAATTTGTGTCTACTATCAACAATAAAGAATTCAAGATACAGGAACATATAACATGTAACTCATGTTATGTTATATATCTTCTGACCTGCAGGGGGTGCTATAGGCAGTATGTTGGACAGACGATACGGGCCCTAAAGGATCGTTTTCTGGAACACTTGCGTTCTATTGAAGACCCTGAGTCCACTACTCCTATCTCCCTGCACTTCAGAAAGGAGCATAACTCTGATAGTTCTCTGCTGTCATTTCAGGGTATCCAGCTGATTGCGAGACACCCAAGAGGAGGAAATAGAGGTTATACTCTTAGTAAAAGAGAGGTTTTCTGGATCTTTCAGCTGGATACCAGAATGCCAGCAAGTTTAAATTCTGAATGGGATGTTAAACTGTTTGTTGATACCTAATTGGTTTATTTTAGTTTAGTTTATTTTTATTTAAAACAAAAATACTTATTTTCCCTTTTTTTTTCTTTGTTCATATATAAATAATTTTTTTAAGATATTGAGAATATGATTAATTATCGGTACATAAACATCCTGATATATCATGAATTTAAGTATGTTTATATTTATAGTAAGCTGTTTGTTATATTCATTGAGTTTGGGAGTGTCTCTTTAAATAGCAGTCACCTAGCACATATCCTACTATTGACATATAACAGTGCTTTTGAGAATATGATTGGTTGTGTATAAGAGGGTGTGTTTTTTCTGCCCCTTTAAATAGCACTGTATTATGGGTAATAGTTTATGGTGGTCACTGATGAAGTATATCATACATATGAAACGCGTTTGACCTGCCTGTTTGCTTGTCTTTAACGCTATTTGTCTGGTTGGAATACAGACGATTCAACTAAACCTTTTTTGAGCCTCTGCATCTTTATTTTGTCTCCTGTTTGATATCTGCTAATACCGTGTGCAGTGGAAGTTGTTGTATTTTATCTGCCCCAAATGCAAGAATTAACATCATATCTATAGGGCAATGAAACACCAGACTAAACAGAAATTAAGCAATTTAGACTTCCTGTAAAGGAGATAATTTTGTATATAAGGAGCAGAAATCAAGCATTTAAAAAAACAAAAAAACAAAAAACATTTGAGTCCTAAAATATAGACTAAATTGAAAATGCAGGCTAAATTAATCACCCTTCAGATGTTTTTAATTTAAACAGTGAAAAATGTTAAAATAAAAAAATAAAAATGTTTGTGCTTTTAAAATATTGCTCTAAATTATATTACTTGTAAACTCAAGTAGTGTGTCACACACACAAAATAACTTGCCAACTTACCTTCCTGCACCTTCCCCCAACAGGAAGGAATTTACATTAACATATGTATAGAGCAAGCTACAGCTCTAGGTGTAAGAAATTTACAGAAATTAATCCTTTGTAAAAAAAAATGTGCAAGAAAATTACAATCTTTATAAAATGGACATTATTTTCAAAATGTGTCTTATATTTATAAAGGAGCAGAAGTTAATCACTTTAAACTGACTGGGACAAATATTTTTTTTTTTTTTAGTTCAATAATTTTTATTGATAAGGTTGAACTATACATCAGTAATACTAGCTTCACACATCCGTTAAGTGTACATAGCAAAAAGAAGAGTATATAACAATATATGTACCCATTTCCTTTCTGGGCATACAAAACAAAAAGAAAACAAATCTGAATAGGTTAAACAACGACAGTAAGGCATCTCATTCAACATAACTGTCCAATACATATCAACAATTCATATTGTTACTTTGTACATTCATGTAGTGACCACTGCAACAATAAAGGGTATATTCGACCTTAATTTTCTATACAGGTTGGTTTAACCACTTTGAATACTTGTATATCACATTAAATGGAAAGTAAGAAGATGATAAGTGAAGAAGGAAGAGAAAAGAGAAAAGAAAATATAGAAGAGACAGAAAGAGAGAGAGAGAAAAAAAAAAAAGGGGGACGAAGAAGGAGGGGGGTCTATATGTTAATTCCCATATACTGTAGAGGTGTTAGTAGCTGTCTCTGGACATAAATATTTTCATAAAGTTTAATAAAATCTAGCCATTTTATAGTCAATCTATCATATTGTCTCTCTGTGTTATTTATAGGATCAAATTGCTCAATTGTAAGTTGCGATTGAAGTAGGAATGTTAAGTTATTTATGGTGGGAGCTTTTTTCTTCTTCCAATTTTGGAGGATAAGATACCTCCCCCCTAGGATTGTTGTATTAATGAATTCCCTATTATATAATTTATCTCGGGAATCTACTAAAAATATTATATGTTGTAGCTCTAGTACAATATGGGTAGCCAACACCTTACCTAACCAATACTGTATACGTCTCCAAAGTTGCTGATTTTTTGGACAGCTCCAAAACATGTGAACCAGGTCGGCTTCACCTAACCAACATCTCGGACAAAAATGTTGTACTAAAGGAAACCATTTGTTTCGTTTACCCGGTGTAATGTAAGTTCTATTTATGATTTTCACATGAATTTCATGCCAGTTTGCTGATAATGTGGTTGCTTCTAGTGCCGTTATACTACTTTTAATTTTCTCTTCATCTAGAATTGGAATATCTGGGTGCCATTTTAAACAAATTTCCACAATATTCGCTTCATCAGCTTTAGATAACAGCAATTTATACCAGTAATTAATAGAACGTTTGCCTATTTTAAATAGGGATAAACCCATTTTATTCCTTGATGTGTCCAGTCCGCCTTGCTAACTCTGGTTATTTCAGTATACCAATGTCTTACTTGTAGGTAAGCATAAAAGTCTGAATTCTGGAATTGAAAAAGTTCTTTAAGCTTATCAAACGAGCATATATTAGTAGAATCCATATCCTTCAGTTGGGTTACAAAAATTAGCCCAGCGGCTGCCCACTTCCTGAAAAATTGGTTATGTCTCTCTCACAGCATAGTTTGCCAGACTATTTTACCTGCCCCAAATGCAAGGAATTAACATCATATCTATAGGGCAATGAAGAACCAGACTAAACATAAATGAAGCAATTTAGACTTCCTGTAAAGGAGATAATTGTGTATATAAGGAGCAGAAATCAAGCATTTAAAAAAACCAAACAAAAAAACATTTGTGTCCTAAAATATAGACTAAATTGAAAATGCAGGCTAAATTAAACACCCTTCAGATGTATTTAGTTTAAACAGTGAAAAATGTTTAAATAAAAAAATAAAAATGTTTGTGCTTTTAAAACATTGCTCTAAACTATATTACTTTAAACTCAAATAGTGTGTCACACACACACAAATAACTTGCCAACTTACCTTCCTGCACCTTCCCCCAACAGGAAGGAATTTACATTAACATATGTATAGAGCAAGCTACAGCTCTAGGTTTAAGACATTTACAGAAATTAATCCTTTGTAAAAAAAAATGTGCAAGAAAATTAAAATCTTTATAAAATGGATATTATTTTCAAAATGTGTCTTATATTTATAAAGGAGCAGAAGTTAATCACTTTAAACTGACTGGGACAAATATTAAAGAAAGGCTGGCCCATTTAGCAAACAACCATCTTCTTTGTAAGGAAACAAAGTACTGTAAAACATTTTTTTGTAAAAAAAACAAAAAAAAAAACATTTAGATGGGACCAAGACAACAAGTAAATATCATGTCTTTTAAATTCTTTAGATTTTTTACAGAAAACAAAATTTGAAAATATTTACTCTGAAAATTTAGGCCAATCAATTACAAAGGAATATCCATTTTCCAAAAACAAGAAAATTATAAGAGTAACAAAATGCAGGTCAAATGTAAATCTAATTCCAAGCTACAGACAATGTATACTTCCAAGCAGTACAACCATTCTAAAAATTGCTACAAAGTTTACCAAACCTAGTAACAATAAAAAAAAATCAAATCTTATACAACAGGCCTGCTGAAACCAACCATGATGTGCTCTGTTTAAATACTACATTCAAAAACTTAGCTATAAAACACCAAATCTACTTTTATTGCAGTTAAATTTAAACATTTTGCAGTAACACACAATTGTATTATTTGCTCTAAATTGAGAAATTTTCTTTGATTGAGGCCCTCCCCCATGTAACTCTATGCAAATGCATATTTATACAGACCAGAAATACAGTTTTTTTTAAAACCATGCTTTTTTTGAGAAACAATTAAAAGATATAACCTACAATATTCTAAAATTAAATCAACACATTTGATTCCTGCAAAACTAATTGACATATGGATTTGTCTGAAACTTTGTGGTCGCCAAAATTTGGTTATTATTTAATTTAAGCTATGTCACCACAGCCAGCAGGAGGAGGTAAAGAGCACCACAGCAGAGCTGTTAAGTATCACTTCCCTTTCCATAATCCCCAGTCATTCTCTTTGCCTTTGTCAATGGAGGAGGTGAAGTTTTGGTGTCTGAAGAAAATTGGATATTTTCGGCTTCAAGCAAGATTTTTGGGTCTAGCCGTAGTCCACGTCAATCTCTGCAGTAAAGTAGTGGTGGCTTTAAAGCAGTTAGGAACTTGTAAGGTGGGCCTTGCTGCGTTTTCCTAACATATTTGCTGTCCATGGTATAGAAAGCCAGAGTAGGTTTACTCTGTTCTTTCTTTTTTTTTTTTTTTTACAAGTCTCTGTAAGGAGTATGTGTCCTTTCATGCCTTGTAAGCTGTCCTCCTGCCGGACGGCTAGATACAGGTAAGCGCTTTCTGTCTTCTAGGTTCTGGCACTTTATATGATTATCTGCAGTATTTATTGGGACACAGTATATCCTTAGTAAGGATATCTTTATAGACAGGGTGCAGGCACTTTAAATGTATGTGAGAGAGACTGCTTGTTAACTCCTTAATGGATGATTTTGAAGAGGTTAACTTGTTATTTAAGACAATTTTTTCAGTTAAAATATCCTTGGTCTTTATATGAGGGCTTAAACTGAGTTGTCAAAACATAAATAATTGCCCATTTGTTTCTTTAATCGTAGAAGCGGCTGCTTTTGACTGCTCTGAGTCAGTCACTGAAATTGCTGCTCAGGAAACGGCTCTAAAATGAAAAGTGCGCTTTGTTGCACAGTTTCATCTCGGCCAGTCATGTAATCTCCTCTTCTCTTCCGTTTACTGCTAGACAGTCATTTAAAATTTGTTGGGCTGTTTTGGAAATGAATCGCACTGTTTCTTCTAGTTGCACACATAATTTCTTTGCTGAGTATATGACTCCGCCTCCTTCGGCTGTAGAACGGAGCAGTGCCTCCTTCTCAGTCTGACGGAGCAGCAATGTTTTTGTCTACTGCCTCTGAGTGCAGAGTCTTAGTATTCTGATGGTCTATCGTTTGAGTGTCGTAACCTGATAGGGACCTTTTTTTGTTAAAGTTTTTAGATGCGGTAGGCTTATCAAGAGATCCGTGACCCACCCTGATAGATGCTCTGGTGGTTCCTTGGGATTTCAGTCTGGCATATCTGTTTCCTCCATTTCCTCTCCTTCCACGAGTCATTGCTCGTATCAAACAGGAGAGGGCATCGGTAATTATAATAGCTCCTGCATGGCCTCACGGATCTGGTATGCAGTCCTAGTGAAGATGTCATCTCTTCCACCTTGAAAGTTGCCTCTAATGAAGGATTTTTTAACTCAGGGTCCATTCCTTCATCCAAATCTCGTTTCTCTGAAGCTGACTACTTGGAGATTGAAAGCTTAGTTCTGTCTATGAGTGGTTTTTCTGAGTCGGTCATTGAGACAATGATTCAGGCTCTCAAGCCTGTTACTAGGAAGATTTACCGTAAGGTATGGTGTAAATACCTTTATTGGTGTGAATCCAAAGACTACTTTTGGAGTAGGGTCAGGATTGCTAGGATTTGTCCTTTCTCCAGGAAGGTCTGGAGAAGGGATTGTCAGTCAGTTCTCGGAAGGGTCAGATTTCTGCATTATCTATTTTGTTTCTCAAGCGCCTGGTGGTTGTTCTAGATGTTCAATCTTTTTGTCAGGCCCTGGTCAGTATCAGGCCTGTGTTTTACTCTGTTGCTCCTCCTTGGGGCCTTAACCTTGTTCTTAAAGTTTTGTAGCAGGCTCCGTTTGAGCCATTGCATTCCATAGATATGAAGTTGTTATCTTGGAAGGTTTTGTTTCTTATTGCTATATCTTCTGCTCGGAGAGTATCGGAACTCTCGGCTTTGCAGTGTGATTCACCTTACTTATCTTTCATGCTGATAAGGCGGTTCTTCATACTAAGTTGGTTTTTCTTCCGAAAGGGGTTTCAGATAGAAATTTTAATCAGGAAATTTTTGTTTCTTCTCTATGTCCTAATCCTCCTTCTCATAAGGAACATTTGTTGCACAATTGAATGTTGTGCATGCTCTAAAATTCTTCTTACAGGAGACTAAGGATTTTTGCCAGTCCTCTGCCCTGTTTGTTTGTTACTCTAGAAAGTGTAAAGGTCAGAAAGCTACTGCTACTTCTCTTTCTCTCTGGTTGAAAGTATAATTCGTTTTGCTTATGAGATTGCTGGTCACAGTCTCTTGAGAGAATTACGGATCATTTCATGAAGGTTGTCTCCTCTTCTTGGGCTTTCAAAAATAAAGCTTCTGTTGAACAGATTTGCAAGGCTGCAACTTGGTCCTCTCTGCCTAATTTTTCCAAATTTTCCAAATTGGATACTTTTGCCTCAGCCAAGGCTTCTTTTGGGAGAAAGGTTCTTCAAGTGGTGGTGCCTTCTGTTTAGGTCTGCCTGTCTTGTTATCCCTTCCTAGTCATCTGTGTCCTCTAGCTTGGGTATTGGTTCCCACTAGTAATTTATGACGTTGTGGACTCTCCATATTTTAGGAGAGAAAACAAAATGTATACTTACCTGTCCATGACCCCACCCTTAATTTAATTTAAGACAGTTATTTTTGACTAAACCTCAGGCACCTCTACACCTTGTGTTATTCCTTTCCTTCTTAATATAAGGAGAGTCCATGGCTTCATTCTTTACTGTTGGGAAATACTGAACCTGGCCACCAGGAGGAGGCAAAGACACCCCAGCCAAAGTCTCAAATACCTCTCCCACTTCCCCATCCCCCAGTCATTCTTTGCCTTTTGTCACAGGAGAATGGCAGAGAAGTGTCAGAAGATTTTGGAGTTGTTCCTCAGGAGGGTTATATGACTTATATAATAAGGAACTGGAGTTTTAAGTAGTCTTGTCAGCCTCTCAGTGAGAGCATTGATGAAAGTTAGAGTCTGAAGATGCAGGGAGAGTCTTTCTGTGAACCCATCCAGACTGCCTGCTAACAGCTCCTTAAGCAACCAGTGTTGACAAGTTTCACTGCCTGCTTTCTTCACTCAAGTCCATGTCAGGAGCAATGCTACAAGACTGTCACACTTGAGAGGCCGTGTTTCTGTTCCACAGCATAGATTCTGGTAAGATCGTTTCAATTTTTACTCATGTTGAAATTGCTGAAGACCGGGTCACAGTGTGACTCCTTTCATCTTTATAGAATCATGGGTTAATATCTTCTGAGGGAGGTTATTGAATAGTGGGGATTAATCAAATGTGTTACTTTGATTTTATGCTGCTTTATGTTTGAGATTAATTTTTGGGCTCATAGACTGTTGTTATGCGGTAACAAAACATACAGGTGTTTACTTTCACTTTGAACACTGTGCAGCTTGTAGCTTGGCATGCTTTTTCTTGTAGCAGGGGCAGTCCTTATATTTCTCCTACTTGTTCCCTCTGCAGAATGACTTGGGGAAGTGGGAGAGGTATTTGAGCCTTTGGCTGGGGTGTCTTTGCCTCCTCCTGGTGGCCAGGTTCAGTATTTCCCAACAGTAAGGAATGAAGCCGTGGACTCTCCTTATACAGAAGGAAATGAAATGATCTGGTAAGCATAATTTATGTTTTTTTCCATTTCCCTTCGGCCAAATGACTGGGGATTATGGGAATGGAAGTGATACTTAACAGCTCTGCTGTGGTGCTCTTTGCCTCCTCCTGCTGGCCAGGAGTGATATTCCCACTAGTAATTGATGACGTTGTGGACTCTCCATTTCCGGAAAGAAAGAAATTTATCAGGTAAGCATTCATTTTGTTTTATGGACAACTTTTGACATTTTGCATAAAGTTGTTTCTTCAGATACATTAGTAGAGAGATTGCTGTTCCTTCTTTGTGTCGTTATCCCAAGAATGCTTTAGAGGGATCTTTGCATAACTTGGATGTTGTAAGGGCATTGAAATATTACATTAATGCTACTAAGGACTTTAGACACACTTCTAGTTTGTTCGTTCACTTTTCTTTTCTAGGAAATTACAAAATGTTTCCGCTGTTTCTTTGGCTTCTTGGTTGAAACTTTTGATTCACAAGGCTTATTTTGGAGGTGGGTCAGCCTCCACTGCAGGGAATTACTCCTCATTCTACTAGGTCAGTTGCCACTTCCTGGGCCTTCAAGAATAAGGCTTCAGTTTACCAGATTTGCAAGGCAGCTACTTGGTCTTCTTTGCATACTTTTACAAAATTATACCATTTTAATGTATTTGCTTCTTCTGAGGCAGCCTTTGGTAGGAAAGTTATTCAGGCAGTTGTCTCAGTTTAAAAAAAAAAAAAAAGAAGAAAAGAAAAAAAATGTTTATTAGGGTTGTGAATTTAATTTCTAAGTTATTACTCATGGACTTCAAGGTTTGGGTATTAATTCCCTGGAGTAATGGATAATGCACTCTCACCACCTTTATGAAAGAAAACATAATTTATGCTTACCTGATAAATTCATTTCTTTTATGGTGGTGAGACCCCACCATATGTTTTCTAGGGTTCATTTTTATTTTTTCCATTTTTATGGTTCTTATTCCTCTTTTACCTCACTATGCTTGGCTATAAGTTAGACTGAGGTATGTGAAGTGAGAGAAGTTTTATAGGGCTTTTTGGGTTTGGGAATCTTTGTCTTCTCCTAGTGTTAGAGAAGAGTAATTCCCAGGAATACTAGATCGTGGACTCTCACCACCATGATTTTTTTATTTATTTATCAGGTAAGCATAAATTATCAGGTAGATTACGAGCTATGCGCGCTATAGGGAATTTAACGATCGCAACAAAATTGTGTTATTTCACCCTCTATAGCGCAGCCATTACAAGTTTTGAAACAGCCGGCTTGTGCGTGCGATATGGTTGCATTGAGCTCCATACTGCACAAATTCCAAATGCTGTTTTGATGTGCTCATGCACGCTTTCCCCATAGACATAAATGGGGAGAGCGGGTTAGAAAAAAAACACCTGCAATCACGGAATCAAATGTCCCGTAACGCAGCCCCATTGATATCTATGGCGGAAAAAAAGTAACGTTTAAGCGTAACACCCTAACATAAACCCCACATCTAAACACCCTTAATCTGCTGCCCCCCGACATCGCCGCCATCTAAATACATCTATTAAACCCCTAATCTGCCGCCCCAACATCGCTGCCACCGAAATAAATCTACTAACCCCTAATCTGCTGTTCCCGATATCGCCGCCACTATACTAAAGTTATTAACCCCTATTCCTTTGCACCCCAACATCACCCACACTATAATAAATCTATTAACCCCTAATACGCCGCTCCCTGACATCGCCGCCACTAAATAAACATATTAACCCCTAAACCTCTGGCCTCCCACATCACTACCACTAAATAAACCTATTAACCCCTAAACCGCCAGCCCCCCGCATTGCAACAAACTAAATTAAACTATTAACCCCTAAACCTAACGTAATCCTAAACCTAACACCCCCTAACTTTAACATAATTAAAATAGAGCTAAATTAAAGTTACAATTATTAACTAAATAATACCTAGTTAAAACTAAATGCAAACTTACCTGTGAAATAAAACCTAAGCTAGCTACAATGTAACTAATAGTTACATTGTATCTAGCTTAGGTTTTATTTTTATTTCACAGGTAAATTTGTATTTATTTTAACTAGGTAGACTAGTTAGTAAATAGTTATTAACTATTTACTACTTGGGTGCAGCCTCTTTTAGCTCAAGTGTGCTTTTTACAGAGAAGATTTTTTCTGAAGTATATCAGTCTGATCCAGGATAACAAGGTCAGTCCAGCCCCCAAAATTCCAGGCAATCGCAAACTGTACAAAGAACATGGCAATCCCCAGGCAATCGTTTCAGCCTTCTTTGGGCCTTGTCAGTGAGGTGCAGCCATATACAAAAATTAGCCCAGCGGCTGCCCACTTCCTGAAAATTTGGGTATGTGTCTCTCACAGCATAGTTTGCCAGACTATTTTACCTGCCCCAAATGCAAGGAATTAACATCATATCTATAGGGCAATGAAGCACCAGACTAAACAGAAATTAAGCAATTTAGACTTCCTGTAAAGGAGATAATTGTGTATATAAGGAGCAGAAATCAAGCATTTAAAAAAACAAACAAAAAAACATTTGTGTCCTAAAATATAGACTAAATTGAAAATGCAGGCTAATTAAACACCCTTCGGATGTATTTAGTTTAAACAGTGAAAAATGTTAAAATAAAAAAAATAAAAATGTTTGTGCTTTTAAAATATTGCTCTAAACTATATTACTTGTAAACTCAAATAGTGTGTCACACACACAAAATAATAACTTGCCAACTTACCTTCCTGCACCTTCCCCCAACAGGAAGGAATTTACATTAACATATGTATAGAGCAAGCTACAGCTCTAGGTGGAAGAAATTTACAGAAATTAATCCTTTGTAAAAAAAAAAAAAAAATGTGCAAGAAAATTAAAATCTTTATAAAATGGATATTATTTTCAAAATGTGTCTTATATTTATAAAGGAGCAGAAGTTAATCACTTTAAACTGACTGGGACAAATATTAAAGAAAGGCTGGTCCATTTAGCAAACAACCATCTTCCTTGTAAGGAAACAAAGTACTGTAAAACTTTTTTTTGTAAAAAAAAAAAACAAAACATTTAGATGGGACCAAGACAACAAGTAAATATCATGTCTTTTAAATTCTTTAGATTTTTACAGAAAACAAAATTTGAAAATATTTACTCTGAAAATTTAGGCCAATCAATTACAAAGGAATATCCATTTTCCAAAAACAAGAAGAGTAACAAAATGCAGGTCAAATGTAAATCTAATTCCAAACTACAGACAATGTATACTTCCAAGCAGTACAACCATTCTAAAAATTGCTACAAAGTTTACCAAACCTAGTAACAATAAAAAAAAAATCAAATCTTATACAACAGGCCTGCTGAAACCAACCATGATGTGCTCTGTTTAAATGCTACATTCAAAAACTTAGCTATAAAACACCAAATCTACCTTTACTGCAGTTAAATTTAAACATTTTGCAGTAACACACAATTGTATTATTTGCTCTAAATTGAGAAATTTTCTTTGATCGAGGCCTTCCCCCATGTAACTCTATGCAAATGCATATTTATACAGACCAGAAATACAGGTTTTTTAAAACCATGCTTTTCTTGAGAAACAATTAAAAGATATAACCTACAATATTCTAAAATTAAATCAACAAATTTGATTCCTGCAAAACTAATTGACATATGGATTTGTCCTGAAACTTTGTGGTCGCCAAAATTTGGTTATTATTTAATTTAAGCTATGTCACCACAGCCAGCAGGAGGAGGTAAAGAGCACCACAGCAGAGCTGTTAAGTATCACTTCCCTTTCCATAATCCCCAGTCATTCTCTTTGCCTTTGTCAATGGAGGAGGTGAAGTTTTGGTGTCTGAAGAAAATTGGATATTTTCGGCTTTAAGCAAGATTTTTGGGTCTAGACGTAGTCCACGTCAATCTCTGCAGTAAAGTAGTGGTGGCTTTAAAGCAGTTAGGAACTTGTAAGGTGGGCCTTGCTGCGTTTTCCTAACATATTTGCTGTCCATGGTATAGAAAGCCAGAGTAGGTTTACTCTGTTCTTTCTTTTTTTTTTTTTTTACAAGTCTCTGTAAGGAGTATGTGTCCTTTCATGCCTTGTAAGCTGTCCTCCTGCCGGACGGCTAGATACAGGTAAGCGCTTTCTGTCTTCTAGGTTCTGGCACTTTATATGATTATCTGCAGTATTTATTGGGACACAGTATATCCTTAGTAAGGATATCTTTATAGGACAGGGTGCAGGCACTTTAAATGTATGTGAGAGAGACTGCTTGTTAACTCCTTAATGGATGATTTTGAAGAGGTTAACTTGTTATTTAAGACAATTTTTTCAGTTAAAATATCCTTGGTCTTTATATGAGGGCTTAAACTGAGTTGTCAAAACATAAATAATTGCCCATTTGTTTCTTTAATCGTAGAAGCGGCTGCTTTTGACTGCTCTGAGTCAGTCACTGAAATTGCTGCTCAGGAAACGGCTCTAAAATGAAAAGTGCGCTTTGTTGCACAGTTTCATCTCGGCCAGTCATGTAAACTCCTCTTCTCTTCCGTTTACTGCTAGACAGTCATTTAAATTTGTTGGCCTGTTTTGGAAATGAAGCGCACTGTTTCTTCTAGTTGCATACATAATTTCTTTGCTGAGTATATGACTCCGGCTCCTTCGGCTGTAGAACGGAGCAGTGCCTCCTTCTCAGTCTGACGGAGCAGCAATGTTTTTTTCTACTGCCTCTGAGTGCAGAGTCTTAGTATTCTGATGGTCTATCGTTCGAGTGTCGTAACCTGATAGGGACCTTTTTTGTTAAAGTTTTTAGATGCGGTAGGCTTATCAAGAGATCCACGAGCAACCCTGATAGATGCTCTGGTGGTTCCTTGGGTTTCAGTCTGGCATCTGTTTCCTCCGTTTGCTCTCCTTCCACGAGTCATTGCTCGTATCAAACAGGAGAGGGCATCGGTAATTATAATAGCTCCTGCATGGCCTCACATGATCTGGTATGCAGTCCTAGTGAAGATGTCATCTCTTCCACCTTGAAAGTTGCCTCTAATGAAGGATCTTTTATTTCAGGGTCCATTCCTTCATCCAAATCTCGTTTCTCTGAAGCTGACTACTTGGAGATTGAAAGCTTAGTTCTGTCTATGCGTGGTTTTTCTGAGTCTGTCATTGAGACCATGATTCAGGCTCGCAAGCCTGTTACTTGGAAGATTTACCATAAGGTATGGTGTAAATACCTTTATTGGTGTGAATCCAAAGACTACTCTTGGAGTAGGGTCAGGATTGCTAGGATTTGTCCTTTCTCCAGGAAGGTCTGGAGAAGGGATTGTCAGTCAGTTCTCGGAAGGGTCAGATTTCTGCATTATCTATTTTTTTTCTCAAGTGTCTGGTAGTTGTTCTAGATGTTCAATCTTTTTGTCAGGCCCTGGTCAGTATCTGGCCTGTGTTTTACTCTGTTGCTCCTCCTTGGGGCCTTAACCACCTTGTTCTTAAAGTTTTGTAGCAGGCTCCGTTTGAGCCATTGCATTCCATAGATATGAAGTTGTTATCTTGGAAGGTTTTGTTTCTTATTGCTATATCTTCTGCTCGGAGAGTATCGGAACTCTCGGCTTTGCAGTGTGATTCACCTTACTTATCTTTCATGCTGATAAGGCGGTTCTTCATACTAAGTTGGTTTTTCTTCCGAAAGTGGTTTCAGATAGAAATTTTAATCAGGAAATTGTTGTTTCTTCTCTATGTCCTATTCCTCCTTCTCATAAGGAACATTTGTTGCACAATTCAATGTTGTGCATGCTCTAAAATTCTTCTTACAGGAGACTAAGGATTTTTGCCAGTCCTCTGCCCTGTTTGTTTGTTACTCTAGAAAGCGTAAAGGTCAGAAAGCGTAAAGGTCAGAAAGCGTAAAGGTCAGAAAGCTGCTGCTACTTCTCTTTCTCTCTGGTTGAAAAGTATAATTCGTTTTGCTAATGAGATTGCTGGTCACAGTCTCTTGAGAGAATTACGGATCATTTCATGAGGGCCGTCTCCTCTTCTTGGGCTTTCAAAAATAAAGCTTCTGTGGAACAGCTTTGCAAGGCTGCAACTTGGTCCTCTCTTTCCAAATTGGATACTTTTGCCTCAGCCAAGGCTTCTTTTGGGAGAAAGGTTCTTCAAGTGGTGGTGCCTTCTGTTTAGGTCTGCCTGTCTTGTTATCCCTTCCTAGTCATCTGTGTCCTCTAGCTTGGGTATTGGTTCCCACTAGTAATTAATGACTTTGTGGACTCTCCATATTTTAGGAGAGAAAACAAAATTTATGCTTACCTGTCCATGACCCCACCCTTAATTTAATTTAAGACAGGTATTTTTTGACTAAACCTCAGGCACCTCTACACCTTGTGTTATTCCTTTCCTTCTTAATATAAGGAGAGTCCATGGCTTCATTCTTTACTGTTGGGAAATACTGAACCTGGCCACCAGGAGGAGGCAAAGACACCCCAGCCAAAGTCTCAAATACCTCTCCCACTTCCCCATCCCCCCAGTCATTCTTTGCCTTTCGTCACAGGAGAATGGCAGAGAAGTGTCAGAAGATTTTGGAGTTGTTCCTCAGGAGGGTTATATGCCTTATATAATAATGAACTGGAGTTTTAAGTAGTCTTGTCAGCCTCTCAGTGAGAGCATTGATGAAAGTTAGAGTCTGAAGATGCAGGGAGAGTCTTTCTGTGAACCCATCCAGACTGCCTGCTAACAGCTCCTTAAGCAACCAGTGTTGACGAGTTTCACTGCCTGCTTTCTTCACTCAAGTCCATGTCAGGAGCGATGCTACAAAACTGTCACACTTGAGAGGCTGTGTTTCTGTTCCTCAGCACAGATTCTGGTAAGATCGTTTCCATTTTTTCTTATGTTGAAATTGCTGAAGACAGGGTCACAGTGTGACTCCTTAAATCTTTATAGAATCATGGGTTAATATCTCCTGAGGGAGGTTATTGAACAGTCGGAATTACAAATGTGTTACTTTGATTTTTTGCTGCTTTATGTGTGAGATTATTTTTTGGGCTCATAGACTGTTGTTATGCATTAACGAAACATACAGGTGTTTACTTTCACTGCGCAGCTTGTAGCTTGGCATGCTTTTTCTTGTAGCAGGGGCAGTCCTTATATTTCTCCTACTTGTTCTCTCTGCAGAATGACTGGGGGAAGTGGGAGAGGTATTCGAGCTTTGGCTGGGGTGTCTTTGCCTCCTCCTGGTGGCCAGGTTCAGTGTTTCCCAACAGTAAGGAATGAAGCTGTGGACTCTCCTTATACAGAAGGAAATGAAATGATCTGGTAAGCATAATTTATGGTTTTTTTCCATCTCCCTTCGGTCAAATGACTGGGGATTATGGGAAGGGAACTGATACTTAACAGCTCTGCTGTGGTGCTCTTTGCCTTCTCCTGCTGGCCAGGATTGATATTCCCACTAGTAATTGATGACGTCGTGGACTCTCCATATCCGGAAAGAAAGAAATTTATCAGGTAAGCATAAATTTTGTTTTATGGACAACTTTTGACTTTTTGCATAAAGTTGTTTCTTCAGACAACATTAGTAGAGAGATTGCTGTTCCTTCTTTGTGTCGTTATCCCAAGAATGCTTTAGAGGGATCTTTGCATAACTTTGATGTTGTAAGGGCATTGAAATATTACATTAATGCTACTAAGGACTTTAGACACACTTCTAGTTTGTTCGTTCACTTTTCAGGTTCTAGGAAATGACAAAAAGTTTCCACTGTTTCTTTGGCTTCTTGGTTGAAACTTTTGATTCACAAGGCGTATTTTGGAGGTGGGTCAGCATCCACTGCAGGGAATTACTCCTCCTCATTCTACTAGGTCAATTGCTACTTCCTGGGCCTTCAAGAATGAGGCTTCAGTTTACAAGATTTGCAAGGCAGCTACTTGGTCTTCTTTGCATACTTTTACAAAATTATACCATTTTAAATGTATTTGCTTCTTCTGAGACAGCCTTTGGTAGAAAGTTATTCAGGCAGTTGTCTCAGTTTAAAAAAAAAAAAGATGTTTATTAGCGTTGTGGATTTAATTCTAAGGCCTAGATTTGGAGTTTGGCGGTAGATGGGTTGTTAATGCTACGCAGGCTTTTTTCTGGCCGCACCATAAAAATAACTCTGGTATCGAGAGTCCAAAAAAATGCTGCGTTAGGCTCCGATCAGCCAATAGAATGCGAGCTCAATCTGATTGGCTGATTGGATCAGCCAATCGGATTGAACTTGATTCTGATTGGCTGATTCCATCAGCCAATCAGAATATTCCTACCTTAATTCCGATTGGCTGATAGAATCCTATCAGCCAATCGGAATTCGAGGGACGCCATCTTGGATGACGTCCCTTAAAGGAACCGTCATTCGTCGGGAGACGCCGGAAGAAGAAGATGGATCCGCGTCGGCTGCTTCAAGATGGACCCGCTCCGCACCGGATGGAAGAAGATCGAAGATGCCGCTTGGATGAAGATGTTTGCTGGTCCGGATGTCTCTTCTTGCCGGATAGGAGGAAGACTTTGGAGCCTCTTCTGGACCTCTTCAGCACCGGATGCCAGGACGGATCGGTGATACCTGTTGAGGTGAAGACAAGGTAGGAAGATCTTCAGGGGCTTAGTGTTAGGTTTATTTAAGGGGGGTTTGGGTTAGATTAGGGATATGTGGGTGGTGGGTTGTAATGTTGGGGGGGGGTATTGTATGTTTTTTTTTACAGGCAAAAGAGCTGATTTTCTTGGGGCATGCCCCGCAAAGGGCCCTGTTCAGGGCTGGTAAGGTAAAAGAGCTTTTAACTTTATTAATTTAGAATAGGGGTAGGGCATTTTTTTATTTTGGTGGTCTTTGTTATTTTATTAGGGGGCTTAGAGTAGGTGTAATTAGTTTAAAATTGTTGTAATATTTTTCTTATGTTTGTAAATATTTTTTTATTTTTTGTAACTTAGTTATTTTTTATTTTTTGTACTTTAGTTAGTTTATGTAATTGTAGTTATTTGTAGGAATTGTATTTAATTTATTTATTGATAGTGTAGTGTTAGGTTTTATTGTAGGTAATTGTAGGTATTTTATTTAATTAATTTATTGATAGGGTAGTGTTAGGTTTAATTATAACTTAGGTTAGGATTTATTTTACAGGTAATTTTGTAATTATTTTAACTAGGTAGCTATTAAATAGTACTTAACTATTTAATAGCTATTGTACCTGGTTAAAATAATTACAAAGTTGCCTGTAAAATAAATATTAATCCTAAAATAGCTACAATGTAATTATAATTTATATTGTAGCTATATTAGGATGTATTTTACAGGTAAGTATTTATCTTTAAATAGGAATAATTTATTTAATAAGAGTTAATTAATTTCGTTAGATTTAAATTATATTTAAGTTAGGGGGGTGTTAGGGTTAGACTTAGCTTTAGGGGTTAATACATTTATTAGAATAGCGGTGAGCTCCGGTCGGCAGATTAGGGGTTAATAATTGAAGTTAGGTGTCGGCGATGTTAGGGAGGGCAGAGTAGGGGTTAATACTATTTATGATAGGGGTGAGTGAGGCGGATTAGGGGTTAATAACTTTATTATAGTAGCGCTCAGGTCCGCTCGGCAGATTAGGGGTTATAAGTGTAGGCAGGTGTCGGCGACGTGAGGGGGGCAGATTAGGGGTTAATAAATATATATAGGGGTCGGGCGGTGTTAGGGGCAGCAGATTAGGGGTACATAGCTATAATGTAGGTGGCGGCGCTTTGCGGTCGGCAGATTAGGGGTTAATTATTGTAAGTAGCTGGCGGCGACGTTGTGGGGGGCAGGTTAGGGGTTAATAAAATATAATACAGGGGGTCGGCGGTGTTAGGGCAGCAGATTAGGGGTACATAAGTATAACGTAGGTGGCGGTCGGCAGATTAGGGGTTAAAAAAAATTAATAGAGTTGCGGCGATGTGGGGGGACCTCAGTTTAGGGGGTACATAGTGTAGTCTTATGGGTGTTAGTGTACTTTAGGGTACAGTAGTTAAGAGCCTTTATGAACCGGCGTTAGCCCAGAAAGCTCTTAACTACTGACTTTTTTCTGCGGCTGGAGTTTTGTCGTTACAGCTCTAACGCTCACTTCAGAAACGACTCTAAATACCGGAGTTAGGAAGATCCCATTGAAAAGATAGGATACGCAATTGACGTAAGGGGATCTGCGGTATGGAAAAGTCGGGCTGAAAAGTGAGCGTTAGACCCTATTTTGAGTGACTCCAAATACCAGGCGGTAGCCTAAACCCAGCGTTAGGAGCCTCTAACCGTGGTTTTCACGGCTACCGCCAAACTCTAAATCAAGGCCTAAGTTATTACTCATGACTTCAAGGTTTGGGTATTAATTCCCTGGAGTAATGGATAATGCACTCTCACCACCTTTATGAAAGAAAACCTAATTTATGCTTACCTTGATAAATTAATTTCTTTTATGGTGTGAGACCCCACCAAATGTTTTCATTTTTATTTTTTCCTGCTCATTTTTTATGGTTCTTATTCTCTTTTACTTCACTATTGCTTGGCTATACGTTAGACTGAGGTATGTGTATGTGCGAGAGAAGTTTTATAGGGCCTTTTTGGGTATTGGGAATCTTTGCCTTCTCGTAGTGTTAGAGAAGAGTAATTCCCAGGGAATAATAGATTGTGGACTCTCACCACCATGATTTATTTATTTAATCAGTTACGAGTTATGCACGCTATAGGGAATTTAACGACCGCAACAAAAGTTGTGTTATTTCAACCCTCCATAGCGCAGCCATTACAAGTTTTGAAACACGCGGCTTGTGCGTGTGATATGGTTGCATTTGGAACCTAAATAATACCTAATTTAAAAACTAAATACAAAACTTACCCTGTGAAATAAAACCTAAGCTACGCTACAATGTAACTAATAGATTATATTGTAGCTATATTAGGTTTTTATTTTTATTTCATAAAAACACAGTTTAGTACAGCTCACCTCAAATGAATAATATTTTATCGTGCAACCTAGAGATAAATGTGTAATGAAAAAAGGTAAAATAGAAAGTAGAATGCACGAATAAGTGCAATCTAAAAGTCTAGGCAAATAGCACCTATAAATAACAATACAAAAATAAGGAACAAACAAATTGGAATGCGTTCAAAAAAACTACTTTTATAGTATCAAGATATATCAATGTACATAATAATAAAAAGTTGTCCATTCATACAACCATATACACATACACACACATACTGAGGGGATCCCCCAAAAAATTCAAAGCCCTTGTGAGAAAATAAAGTGGTTCACCACAAAACAGAGCCATTCAGTCCTTTAAATGAAGATAGAGAAAGCAGCAATATATGCAGTCAAGCAATAAGTTGTTAGAGCACTTGCATGATGGTTATAAATATAGCAGGTTTAGTATTCACAGCAACTGCAATATCACAGCATACAGTTCATAAAGTGCAGGTATCATCCATTCAAGGCTGTAGTTCACAATCATATTCATCAAGCGAAATAAGTAAGCCGTTCAGGCTCAACCAGTTATCCTCAAGCAAGTATAGAAAAGCACTGCACCACAGATATCGTGTAAATGTTCCATGAACAAAGGTGCTAAAAAATGCTTACACACAAACACAGTTCAAACCGCATCGAGCGGCATGCCAGATGTTGCTGAGATAGAGGCAATACTTATCAACATAGGAACTTGAAGTAGGCAGCCAACATCAATTCAGCTTAGAGGATCATCCACTGGAAAGAAGGATGGGGGTTTCCCCAAAGAAGTGTGGTTTGCGACAGACCAAACGCGTCCCTGTGTGCGTTTCACTCCGTTCTTGAGGTTTGCTCGGAGCTTCTTCCTGGGTTTCTGACGGTCACTTCACCATCGGCTCTTTTTATTGGACCAAAAGCGGCACCCTGACTTCGAGTAAAGTGTCCCATCATTACAAAAACACCCATTCGCCAGGGCTCATCTGCTTTTTTCTTATTGGCTCAATCCTCAACTGAGCACACATAACAAACTAACAATATACAGAGCTAGGTGATTACTGAATCAAAAAAATGTGTTTTACATTTAATCCACACATACATTCATTCATACCGTCATTTAAACTTGCTATTACAATTCTATACATCTTGCCTTTTACGCAAACAGGGACAGCCCAATTCCTAAATAATAAGACACTTCTTTTTTTTAAATAATTATCTCGTTATAAAATTGTATTGTTAATTCAAAGAGACTGCCAATATCACAGAACAGCACAACAATGTGCCTACTTATATAATAAAGTGAAAGAGAGAGATATACTCATTTCACAAAAGGAGTCGAATTCCATTTTTTCATTTAACCCTTTAGGGGACAGTGTGTTTAAGTTATATATCCACCGGGGTTTACTTTGTGCAACAAAATCGTGTCAATGTCCTCCTCCTCTTTTGCTAGCTTTTACTGACTCGATTCCAACAAATTTGTAAGTCATCTATCTTTGATTGGTGGTACTGGGCAAAATGCCTTGCAATGGGGCTATCAATGTTTAAATCTTTGATGTCATCACGGGTGTTCAGTTATCCTACAGCGAAACCCCCTATAGGTTTTTCCCACATAAAAAAGAGGGCTGCAGACAAGATAAAAGATATATCACTCCTGTAGTTGAGCAATTAATAAAAGATTTTAATTTGATACGTGTTTGATAGTGTTACCTGTAAAGGTTTTGGTCCTTTTTCACAAAGTCACAGCACACACAATGATTACAGGGTGAACATCCCACAATTTTTGAGAGTGTGCTTCCACCAATTAACCTCACGACTTTGATTAAATTCGCTACTCACTAGCAAATCTAATCAAATTATTTGGCTCTGCGTGCCGTCATAAGGGGATAATCCCCAACATATTCATGAAGGACAGGATCAATTGATAGTAAATGCCAGTTGGTCTTGCAAAATATTTTCGAATTTTTCCCCAATGGGAATTAAATTTGGTAATGAAACGAATTTTAATAGCTGCAACATCACTTTTAGGTGTCTGGTTATGAAACAGGAGATCCCTCCTATCCATATGTTTGGCTCTAAAGAGAGCTCTCTTAACACATCTCTTAGAATACACTCTAGCATAGAATCTATCAGACATCTCAACAGCCTGTCTCTTAAAGGTCTGGTCTTCAGTACAGATTCTTCGTACCGCTGATTTCACAGGTAAGTTTGTATTTATTTTAACTAGATAGACTAGTTAGTAAATAGTTATTAACTATTTACTACTTGGGTGCAGCCTATTTTTAGCTCAAGTGTGCTTTTTTACAGAGCAAGATTTTTCTGAAGTATATCAGTCTGATCCCAGGATAACAAGGTCAGTCCCAGCCCCAAAATTCCAGGCAATCCCAACTGTACAAAGAACATGGCAATCCCAGACAATCGTTTCAGCCTTCTTTGGGCCTTGTCAGGGTAGATGCAGCCATATACCTCTAAGCACATTGTGCAAGGAATCCATGTCTGGTTTTTGGGCATCACCCTTAGATTTCCCCTGGGTCATATTACAAAAAGATGCACTCTCTGTGGAACGAACAACAGCTTAATAGCTTGTTCTATGGCAATTACCACCCAAATTGTGCTTTCACAGAGAACTTTCTTTCTTAAGATATGATGAGTCCACGACGTCAAACGCCAGTCATTCTCTTTGCCCTTCGGTGCAAGGAGAAGGTGACGTTTGGTTTCTGAAGAAGATTGGATTTATTTCACTCAATCAAGATTTATTATTTTGAAAGCCGGAGCAGGTTTGCTTTGATCTTTCCTTTCAAGATTGGGTCTAGCCGTACTCACCGTTATTCTCTTCTGTAGGGCAGTGGTTGCTTTAAAACAGTAGGAACTTGTAAAGTGGGCTTCACTGCATTTTCCTTAATGTTGCTGCGCTAGTATAGAAAGTCAGAGTAGGCTTTACTCTGTCTTTTTTTTTGCTACAGGTCTCTGTGAGGAGCAGCTTCCTCTCATACCGGGTAAGCTGCCCTCCTGCCAGAAAGCTTGATGCAGGTAAGTGCCTTTTTGTATTCCAGGGTGGGAGATGGGCGACTTAAGTAACACTAGAAAATAGCTGCAAGTTTAGGACATATATTATCTTTATATACAGGATATTTCTAGGCAGGACGCAGGTACGCTTGTGACTTAGACTAAGGGGTTAATTCTTATTTAGGAATTTTAAGTATGCCCCCCTTGTAATTGTGAGACATGTATTTTTTTGCTAAGTTTTATTGTGTGCACTGATCTGACTTATTTACTTGCTGTGGGCTGTTATAGCTTTTAATTTCATACACAGCTTCTCCTGGACTAGGGTGTAATGTTACACTTAAATGTCGGTATTCTACAACGCAAGTAATTTGGTCTCTGTGAAGCAGTAGGGGGCTTGCATATAACTGCCCCTCTAGCTTGTTTTATGTCCGCCATTAGTGTTTGCACCGTTAGGTCATGATAATCTGGTAGTACTGAGTGAGGACCTAATCCGCCATTACAGAATCATGGCGGGGAAAATTTATCTTGAAACGCGCGCTTGGTATTTACACTGCGCTGTTCTTGTTTGCAGTCATGTGAACCACCTTCTGTTTTTTAACTATGCAGAGTGGCGTCCTCCTTTTGCCAACATTTTCTCTCCTTCTAAAATCGGCACTCTAGGCTTCTTGCTAGTGAGATGATAGTGGCTAGTTTGTTAGCCAGTATTAACAATATCGTTGTGCTGCTCTATCTGTAGAGCGAGAGAGCAGCCAAAGCCTTTGGAGATTAATACGTTTGTAGCTTATACGGAACAGACTATCATTGTAATATATGTCTATATTTCCTTGTCTAAGCGCTAATGTTTGTATATACAGCTATACTTTGTACAGAAGATCTAGTGTTAAGTGCTGTAACAACTCAGATGTTTTCAATTCTAGTTAAAGTGACAGTACTACATTATTTCAATGTTTAATAAAGTTCCAAAAAAATTAATAGAATTTAACTTTAATTGGAAGACATGGGTGTCTGTGTTTTTTATATAAGTAAATTGTTTTGTCTAATGCAGTTTTGTACTGCATAATTCCCACTGAGCCAACGCCTCTTAGGATGCTGCTGTTTATCACAACTTTCTCCTTATACGTCCCAAGCCTTTAATGGCGTCACATGCAGTGCTTTGTGGTTCCTCTCAATCTCCTGGAGGAGTTTATTAGCCTGCAGAAATAGCTGCACATGTACCTTCAATGGTATCTGTGGCTTTATCTGCCTTGCCTTTGCTAAAGGGAACAGGCAAGAGGAAAATTTTAGGTTCAGATAGTAAGGTTTCTGTTCCGCCAGCTACTACTTAGGTTGCCCTTCCTCATAAGGCTGATGAGGAGGATTTGCTGGTAGCCTCTGAGGGTTACATTTCAGATTAGGACAGTATAATCCCTTCATCTGATGCTGAAGTAGTAACCTTCAGATTTAAGCCTGTACACCTTCATGTATCATGCTTGGAGATTTTTCACAGGAGAGGGAGCAGTCAGGGGTTTCCCATTTTTCCCTTCTCCTGTTTTTAAAAATGTTTCCTGATGCTGTATCCATTAAATATCATGGTGCATGGTGCCTGAAGTAGTAGAGACCATTTCTACTCTGGCTAAGAGAACGACGATCCCTAGAGATGATAGCTGCTTTTCTTAAGGATCAATGGACTAAGCTGGAGGCCTACATGGAACAAATGCAGCATCTTGTTGGTGCGATGCCTTGTCTGATTTAATTTGGTAGAGACTCCTTTAGAGGAGATCCAGAACAGAATTAAGGCGATTAGGCTAGCCAATTCTTTTATTTCTGATGCTACTATGCCAGCTTTATGCCGGGAGCCAAGATATCTGGTTTTGCTATGTTAGCTCGCGGGATGTTGTGGCTATATTCTTGGTCAGTGGGTTTTTTCCATGAGTCCACGTTTCTGGGGTTTCCTTACAAGGGTAAGAGCTTGTTTGGTCCTGATCAGACAGATAGGTGGAAAAAAAGTGTTTTTTTTCTACTACAAGACAAGAGGATTAGACCTAAAGGAGTTTGCCCCAATCCGGTATCAGACCAAGGGGGGCCTGAATCTCTGTCCTTAAAAATGGATACGAGATGTCCCATATAACTACGGACATAGTATCTCAGGGTACTAACTAAAATTCATACCTTCCTCCCAGAGACAGGTTCCTCCTATGAAATTTATCTGCAGTCCAGATAACAGTGAGGCATTTCTGAAGTGTGTTTGGGGACCTCTTTCTCTGTGAGTGATAGTTCCAGTTCCTGTTAGGGAACAGATCTAGGATTCTATTCTAGACCTAAAGTGTCTCAACAAGTGTTCTCAGGGTTTCCTTCTTTAAAATAAAAACCATTGGTTCTATTTTTCCTTTGGTCCAAGTGGGTCAGTTCACGGAGAATGCATGTTTTCAAGTTTCTGAGATTTGCCTTTCTATCAAACTATTTTAATTTGTGGTTCTTCCCTTTGGCTTTGCCACGGCTCCTAGAGGGGGCTATTTTGGCAATGATCAGGTTTCGGGGGAATTACTGTGCTGCCCTTCCTGGATAACATAGTTTTTTAGGCGCCATCTGTTCAACAAGTAAGCTCTCATACAGAGATATTGTTGTCTTTCTTCATCCCCATGGATGGGAAGTGAATCTGGAAATGAGTTCCCTTGTTCCAGCTACAGGGGTAGTTTTTCTTAAGGAACATAATAGTTTCCCTATCTCTGAATATGTTTCTGAAAAAGGTCAGAAAATCAAAAATTCCTTTTCTTACCTCTCTCTACAGGCTACTAATCGGCCTTCAATGGCTCAATGTATGGTGGTAATTGGTCTGATGGTCGCTTCATTGATATCATTCCCCTGGTTTGCTTCCATCTGGGCGTTCTGATGTTACGCATGCTCAGATAGAAGATCAGGGATTATGTGGATTTGTCTCGAAGGATAGATCTAGATCGATATGGGTTTTCTCCCGTGTTAGTTTTCGCAGGACCATCTGTCTCAGGGCACGTGCTTGCGGAGTCCTTCCTGGGTAATAGTGACCACGGATGTCAACCTGTTGGGCTGGGGATTAGGGACTCGGGAGGAGTCTGCTTTTCCCATAAATATTTTGGAGTTGAGAGCGATTTTCAATGCTCTGCCTTGGCCTCAGTTGTCTTCAGCCCAGTTTATCAAGTTCCAGTCAGAACTCGGAGTTCCTTAGCCATGAAGGAGGTGGTTCGAATTGTTTCAGTGGGTGGAAGCTCTTTTTTGCTGTCTATCTGCCATCCACATTCCAGTTGGACAATTGGAAGCGGATTTCCTGAGCAGACAGATTTTTCATCCCGGGGAGTGGGTACTCCATCCGGAGAGATTCTCCAGCTTAACCCTCAAGTGGGTATGCGGAGCTATATCTGATGTCATCTCGGCAGAACGCCAAGCCTCCAAGGTACGGTTTAAGGTCAAGAGATCCACAAGCCACTCTGATAGATGCTCTGGTGGTCCCTTGGGATTTCAGGTTGGTATATCTGTTTCCTTCTTTTGCTGTCCTTCCACGAGTCATTGCTTGTATCAAACAGCACAGAGCTTCAGTGATTCTAAAAGCCCCTGTATGGTCTCACAGGATCTGGTATGCTGACCTGATGAAAATGTCGTCTCTCCCACCTTGGAGATTGCTTTTGAGGAAGGATCTTCTGATTCAGGGTCCCTTCCTTCTTTCAAATCTTGTTTATCTAAAGCTGACTGCTTGGAGATTGAACGCTTAGTTCGGTCTAAGCATGGTTTTTATGAGTTGGTCATTGCGACCATGATTCAGGCTCGCAAGCCTGTTACTAGAAAGATTTTTCATAAGATATGGCGTAAATATCTTTATTGATGTGAATCCAAGGGCTACTCTTGGAAGGTCTGGCAAACGGTTTGTCAGTCAGTACTCTGAAAAGGTCATATTCTGCATTACCTATTTTGCTACTCAAGCATCTGGCAGACATGCCAGATGTGCAATCTTTTTGTCAGACCTTGGTCAGATTCAGGCCTGGGTTTCAACCTGTTGCTCCTCCTTGGAGCCTTAACCTTGTTCTTAAAGTTTTGTAGCAGGCTCCATTTGAGCTTTTGCTCTCCATAGATATTAAGTTATATCTTGGAATGTTTTTGTTTCTTATTGCCATCTCTTCTGCTCAGAGAGTCTCGGAACTCTTGGCTTTGCGGTGTGATTCACCTTATCTTATCTTTCATGCTGATAAGGCAGGTTCTTCGTACGAAGTTGGGTTTTTCTTCCTTAAGTGGTTTCAGATAGAATTATTTATCAGGAATTTGTTGTTCCTTCTCTAGGTCCTAACCCTTCTTTTCATGCGGAGCATTTGTTGCACAACCTGTATGTTGTGCATGCTCTAGAATTCTACCTACAGGCAACTAAGGATTTTCGCCAGTCCTCTGCCCTGTTTGTTGTTTCTCTGGTAAGCGTAAGGCTCAGAAAGCTACTGCTACTTCTCTTTGTTTCTGGTTGAGGAGCATAATTCATTCTGTTTATGAGACTGCTGGTCAGCAGCTTCCTGAGAAAATAACAGCTCTTTCCACGAGTGCTGTTTCCTCTTCTTGGGCATTCAAAAATGAAGCTTCTGTGGAACAGATTTGCAATTCTGCAACTTGGTCCTCTTTGCATACTTTTGCCTCAGCTGAGGTTTATTTTGGGAGATGGTTTCTTCAAGCGGTGGTGCCTTCTGTTTAGGTCTCCCTCTCTTGTCCCTCCCTAGTCATCTGTGTCCTCTAGCTTGGGTATTGGTTCCCAACAGTAAATTATGACGCAGTGGACTCACCATATCTTAGGAAAGAAAACAAAAATTATGCTTGCCTGATAAATTTATTTCCGGATATGGTGAGTCCACGACCCCACCCTTTATTTTAAGACAGTTATTTCTTTCATGTAATTGGCAAGAGTCCATGAACTAGTGATGTATGGAAAATAGAATCCTACCAGGAGGGGCAAAGTTTCCCAAACCTCAAAATGCCTATAAATACACCCCTCACCACACCCACAATTCAGTTTTACAAACTTTGCCTCCTATGGAGGTGGAGAAGGCTTTGTCTGCCATCCCGCCTTCTAATAAAAGTAAAAGGTCTTTTAAAACTTCTCATAGAGTTGATGAAATTTCAAATGACCAGCAACATACTGATTTATCCTTCTCTGATGAGGATCTATCTGATTCAGAAGATCCTGCTTCAGATATTGACACTGACAAATACTCTTATATTTTTAAAATGGAGTATATTCGTTCTTTATTAAAAGAAGTGTTGATTACATTGGATATGGAGGAAACTAGTCCTCTTGATATTAAAACTAGTAAACTTTTAAATTCTGTTTATAAACCTCCTGTGGTTATTCCAGAGGTTTTTCCAGTTCCTGATGCTATTTCTGATATGGTTTCTAAAGAATGGAATAGGCCTGGTACTTCTTTTATTCCTTCTTCAAGGTTTAAAAAATTGTATACTTTGCCAGCAGTTAGATTGGAGTTTTGGGAAAAGATCCCCAAAGTTGATGGGGCTATCTCCACTCTTACTAAACGTACTACTATTCCTACGGAAGATAGTACTTCTTTTAAAAAAACTTTAGATAGGAAACTTGAATCTTATCTAAGGAATGCTTATTTATATTCAGGTCATCTTCTTAGGCCTGCAATTTCATTGGCTGATGTTGCAGCTGCTTCAACTTTTTGGTTGGAAACTTTAGCGCAACAAGTATCAGATCATGATTTGTCTAGCATTGTTAAGTTGATTCAACATGCTAATAATTTCAATTGTGATGCCATTTTTTTTCATCAAAGTTGATGTTAGATATATGTCTTTAGCTATTTTAGCTAGAAGAGCTTTGTGGCTCAAATCTTGGAATGCTGATATGACTTCTAAATCCAGATTGCTTTCTCTTTCTTTCCAAGGTAATACATTATTTGGTTCTCAGTTGGATTCAATAATTTCAACTGTCACTGGGGGGAAGGGAGTTTTTTTGCCTCAGGACAGGGGCGTATTAAGGCATAGGCGACAAATTTTGGGGGGCAGCACTTGCCCCCAGCCACTGCACTAACTATGTGGCAGTCTACAAAAAGAAAATGATTTTGGCGGTTTACTGCCGAGCGGTCATCGCTGACATGAATTGAGGGAGTCACGCACGTGATCTCCCAGGCGACAACAGTGAAGCGCAAGCTGAAATAAATACTATGAGCGGGCTTTTTAGAGAGGAGGTGCAGTTAAATTTGTGTTAAAGTGCCCAGCCCCAGAGAAAACACATGCAGGACTAGGTAGGTGCGGTGTCAGTGACAGAATGAACATCCGACTGCTGAAATTGTAAGTGTTAGCAAAAACACGCAAGCTTGTCACACAGTTTTTAAATGTTATTTCTTTTACTTGTGGGACATTAACCTCCTGCTAACAGGAAGTGGCAAAGAGCACCACAGCAGAGCTGTATATATAGCCCCTTCCCCTCCACCCCCAGTCATTCTCTTTGCCTGTGTTATACTAGGAAGACATGGTAAAGAGAGGTGTTAGTTTTAGTTTCTTCAATCAATAAGTTTTTTTTTTAAATGGTAACGGTGCATACTATTTTCCTCAGGGGGATATGGAAGAAGATTTCTGCCCTGAGGTTTGATGATCTTAGCATTTGTAGCTAAGATCCATGCTGGTTCCCACAAGACATCTGAAGGTAACCATGAGACATCTTCAGTGTGAAGACCGGTTTCATGCTACAAGCAGCATTAAGGTATGTGCAGCCTTTTTTTCTGAGGAGACTTGGTGTATCAGAACTGGCTGGCATTATTTCCCTGTATGGGAATGGGTAAGCAGTAAAACCTATTTTAATAAGAGGGGTGTTACTGGAGTCCCTATTTTATATTTATCATTAGTTGATATTTGGGCATTATGTGACATGGGAAAGAATATAAAAAACAATGTTTTATGTTTTTTATTTTTGGCACTTAAAAAACTTATTGGTTTTATGCTTGAGGGTTATATTGTGTGTATTTTAATTTAGTGCAAAACTGCATTTCCATGCGGTGTTGTTTGGGCCTACTCTGACTTTTGACCTTAAGGGATGGAGCCTATTTTGGCGCAATTTCTTCAGGCTTAGCAGCAGCAAACAATAACTCGGTGGCTACTGGACTGTGTAGCTGGTCTGAAGGGTTGGAAACTTGATTCGAAGTACCCTGGGGGCAGGTAGGTGCAGAGTGTATTTTTATCTATCTTTTGACTACATGTTGATATAAGTACTTCTAAAGCCTTATTTCTGCCCTTGCTTCTGGGTGCAGTAATTTTTGGATTAACCAATGATATTAAGTTAAATTTGGGAATAATTTAACGTTTTTTGTGCATTTTTGAAAAATTGTTCACTTTTTCATTTCTTAAAGGCACAGTACACGTTTTTCCTAATGTTTGTTTTATGCTATAAATAAGTGTTTAAACGACTTTTGTGGTATTACTAGTCTGTTCAACATGTCTGACATTGAGGTTTCTCATTGTTCTATGTGTTTAGAATCTATTCTGCAACCCCCTCTAACATTGTGTAACTTTTGTACTGAAAGGGCTTTACAATGTAAAAAGCATATTTTAAATAAAGTAAGTGTGCCTAGGGATGATTCTCAGTCTGAAGAGAATCAGGATATGCCATCCAATTCTCCCCAAGTGTCACAACCTTTTATGCCCACACAAGCGATGCCTAGTACTTCTAGTGCGTCTAATTTATTTACTCTGCAGGAGATGGCTGCAGTTATGTCAACTACCCTTACAGAGATATTGTCTAAATTACCAGTGTTGCAGGGTAAACGCAGTAGGTCAAGTATTAATGTAAATACTGAATCCTCTGATGAAGCCTGTTGCTTAGGGAGGTTTTAGCGATTCTGGATGATTGTGATCCTATTGTGATTCCTCCAGAGAAATTGTGTAAAATGGATAAATATTTGGAAGTTCCTACTTACACTGATGTTTTTCCGGTTCCTAAGAGAATTTCGGAAATTATTAGTAAGGAATGGGATAGACCAGGTATTCCGTTTTCTCCCTCTCCTAATTTTAAGAAAATGTTTACTACATCAGATACCATTTGGGACTGCTTATATAAGGTAGAGGAGCTATATCTCCCCTAGCTAAGCGTACTACTATACCCATTGAGGATAGGTGTGCTTTCAAGGATCCTATGGATAAGAAATTAGAGGGTCTACTTAAGAAATTATTTGTTAATCAGGGATTTCTTTTACAACCTACGACTTGCATTGTTCCAGTGACTACTGCAGCAGCTTTCTTTCATGTAATTAGCAAGAGTCCATGAGCTAGTGACGTATGGGATATACATTCCTACCAGGAGGGGCAAAGTTTCCCAAACCTCAAAATGCCTATAAATACACCCCTCACCACACCCACAAATCAGTTTTACAAACTTTGCCTCCTATGGAGGTGGTGAAGTAAGTTTGTGCTAGATTCTACGTTGATATGCGCTCCGCAGCAGGTTGGAGCCCGATTTTCCTCTCAGCGTGCAATGAATGTCAGAGGGATGTGAGGAGAGTATTGCCTATTTGAATTCAATGATCTCCTTCTACGGGGTCTATTTCATAGGTTCTCTGTTATCGGTCGTAGAGATTTATCTCTTACCTCCCTTTTCAGATCGATGATATACTCTTATTTATATACCATTACCTCTGCTGATTTTCGTTTCAGTACTGGTTTGGCTTTCTACAACATGTAGATGAGTGTCCTGGGGTAAGTAAGTCTTATTTTCTGTGACACTCTAAGCTATGGTTGGGCACTTTTTTATAAAGTTCTAAATATATGTATTCAAACATTTATTTGCCTTGACTCAGGATGTTCAACATTCCTTATTTCAGACAGTCAGTTTCATATTTGGGATAATGCATATGAATAAATCAATTTTTTTCTTACCTTAAAATTTGACTTTTTCCCTGTGGGCTGTTAGGCTCGCGGGGGCTGAAAATGCTTCATTTTATTGCGTCATTCTTGGCGCGGACTTTTTTGGCGCAAAAATTTTTTTTCTGTTTCCGGCGTCATACGTGTCGCCGGAAGTTGCGTCATTTTTGACGTTCTTTTGCACCAAAAGTGTCGGCGTTCCGGATGTGTGTCATTTTTGGCGCCAAAAGCATTTAGGCGCCAAATAATGTGGGCGTCATTTTTGACGCTAAAAAAATATGGGCGTCACTATTGTCTCCACATTATTTAAGTCTCATTATTTATTGCTTCTGGTTGCTAGAAGCTTGTTCACTGGCATTTTTTCCCCATTCCTGAAACTGTCATTTAAGGAATTTGATCAATTTTGCTTTATATGTTGTTTTTTCTATTACATATTGCAAGATGTCCCATGTTGAAACTGAGTCAGAAGATACTTCTGGAAAATCGCTGCCTGGTGCTGGAGCTACCAAAGCTAAGTGTATCTGCTGTAAACTTATTGTATCTGTTCCTCCAGCTGTTGTTTGTACTGTTTGTCATGACAAACTTGTTAATGCAGATAATATTTCCTTTAGTACTGTTACATTACCTGTTGCTGTTCCGTCAACATCTAATACTCAGAGTGTTCCTGATAACATAAGAGATTTTGTTTCTAAATCCATTAAGAAGGCTATGTCTGTTATTCCTCCTTCTAGTAAACGTAAAAAGTCTTTTAAAACTTCTCATTTTTCAGATGAATTTTTAAATGAACATCATCATTCTGATTCTGATAATGGTTCTTCTGGTTCAGAGGATTCTGTCTCAGAGGTTGATGCTGATAAATCTTCATATTATTTAAAATGGAATTTATTCGTTCTTTACTTAAAGAAGTCCTAATTGCATTAGAAATTGAGGATTCTGGTCCTCTTGATACTAAATCTAAACGTTTAGATAAGGTTTTTAAATCTCCTGTAGTTATTCCAGAAGTTTTTCCTGTCCCTAGTGCTATTTCTGAAGTAATTTCCAGGGAATGGAATAATTTGGGTAATTCATTTACTCCTTCTAAACGTTTTAAGCAATTATATCCTGTGCCATCTGACAGATTAGAGTTTTGGGACAAAATCCCTAAGGTTGATGGGGCTGTCTCTACTCTTGCTAAGCGTACTACTATTCCTACGGCAGATGGTACTTCCTTTAAGGATCCTTTAGATAGGAAAATTGAATCCTTTCTAAGAAAAGCTTACTTGTGTTCAGGTAATCTTCTTAGACCTGCTATATCCTTAGCGGATGTTGCGGCAGCTTCAACTTTTTGGTTAGAAGCTTTAGCGCAACAAGTAACAGATCATAATTCTCATAGCAGTATTATTCTTCTTCAACATGCTAATAATTTTATTTGTGATGCCATCTTTGATATCATTAGAGTTGATGTCAGGTATATGTCTCTAGCTATTTTAGCTAGAAGAGCTTTATGGCTTAAAACTTGGAATGCTGATATGTCTTCTAACTCTACTCTGCTTTCTTTCCAGGGTAATAAATTGTTTGGTTCTCAGTTGGATTCTATTATCTCAACTGTTACTGGAGGGAAAGGAACTTTTTTACCACAGGATAAAAAATCTAAAGGTAAATTTAGGTCTAATAATCGTTTTCGTTCCGTTCGTCACAACAAGGAACAAAAACCTGATCCTTCATCCTCAGGAGCGGTATCAGTTTGGAAACCATCTCCAGTCTGGAATAAATCCAAGCCTTTTAGAAAATCAAAGCCAGCTCCTAAGTCCACATGAAGGTGCGGCCCTCATTCCAGCTCAGCTGGTAGGGGGCAGATTACGTTTTTTCAAAGAAATTTGGATCAATTCCGTTCACAATCTTTGGATTCAGAACATTGTTTCAGAAGGGTACAGAATTAGCTTCAAGATAAGGCCTCCTGCAAAGAGATTTTTTCTTTCCCGTGTCCCAGTAAACCCAGCGAAGGCTCAAGCATTTCTGAAATGTGTTTCAGATCTAGAGTTGGCTGGAGTAATTATGCCAGTTCCAGTTCTGGAACAGGGACTGGGGTTTTATTCAAATCTCTTCATTGTACCAAAGAAGGAGAATTCCTTCAGACCAGTTCTGGATCTAAAAATATTGAATCGTTATGTAAGGATACCAACATTCAAAATGGTAACTATAAGGACTATCCTGCCTTTTGTTCAGCAAGGGCATTATATGTCTAGAATAGATTTACAGGATGCATATCTACATATTCCGATTCATCCAGATCACTATCAGTTTCTGAGATTCTCTTTCCTAGATAAGCATTACCAGTTTGTGGCTCTGCCGTTTGGCCTAGCTACAGCTCCAAGAATTTTTACGAAGGTTCTCGGTGCCCTTCTGTCTGTAATCAGAGAACAGGGTATTGTGGTATTTCCTTATTTAGACGATATCTTGGTACTTGCTCAGTCTTCACATTTAGCAGAATCTCATACGAATCGACTTGTGTTGTTTCTTCAACATCATGGTTGGAGGATCAATTTACCAAAAAGTTAATTGATTCCTCAGACACAAGTAACCTTTTTAGGTTTCCAGATAGATTCAGTGTTCATGACTCTATCTTTGACAGACAAGAGACGTCTAAAATTGATATCAGCTTGTCGAAACCTTCAGCCACAATCATTCCCTTCGGTAGCCTTATGCATGGAAATTCTAGGTCTTATGACTGCTGCATCGGACGCGATCCCCTTTGCTCGTTTTCACATGCGGCCTCTTCAGCTCTGTATGCTGAACCAGTGGTGCAGGGATTACACAAAGATATCTCAATTAATATATTTAAAACCGATTGTACGACACTCTCTGACGTGGTGGACAGATCACCATCGTTTAGTTCAGGGGGATTCTTTTGTTCTTCCGACCTGGACTGTAATTTCAACAGATGCAAGTCTTACAGGTTGGGGAGCTGTGTGGGGGTCTCTGACAGCACAAGGGGTTTGGGAATCTCAGGAGGTGAAATTACCGATCAATATTTTGGAACTCCGTGCAATTTTCAGAGCTCTTCAGTCTTGGCCTCTTCTAAAGAGTGAATCGTTCATTTGTTTTCAGACAGACAATGTCACAACTGTGGCATACATCAATCATCAAGGAGGGACTCACAGTCTTCTGGCTATGAAAGAAGTATCTTGAATTCTGGTATGGGCGGAATCCAGCTCCTGTCTAGTTTCTGTGGTTCATATCCCAGGTATAGACAATTGGGAAGCGGATTATCTCAGTCGCCAAACGTTACATCCGGGCGAATGGTCTCTTCACCCAGAGGTATTTCTTCATATTGTTCAAATGTGGGGTCTTCCAGAAATAGATCTGATGGCTTCTCATCTAAACAAGAAACTTCCCAGGTATCTGTCCAGATCCAGGGATCCTCAAGCGGAAGCAGTGGATGCGTTGTCACTTCTTTGGAAGTATCATCCTGCCTATATCTTTCCGCCTCTAGTTCTTCTTCCAAGAGTAATCTCCAAGATTCTGAAGGAATGCTCGTTTGTTCTGCTGGTGGCTCCAGCATGGCCTCAGGTTTTGGTATGCGGATCTTGTCCGGATGGCCTCTTGCCAACCGTGGACTCTTCCGTTAAGACCAGACCTTCTGTCACAAGGTCCTTTTTTCCATCAGGATCTCAAATCCTTAAATTTAAAGGTATGGAGATTGAACGCTTGATTCTTAGTCAAAGAGGTTTCTCTGACTCTGTGATTAATACTATGTTACAGGCTCGTAAATCCGTATCTAGGGAGATATATATATAGAGTCTGGAAGACTTATATTTCTTGGTGTCTTTCTCATCATTTTTCCTGGCATTCTTTTAGAATTCCGAGAATTTTACAGTTTCTTCAGGATGGTTTGGACAAAGGTTTGTCTGCAAGTTCCTTGAAAGGACAAATCTCTGCTCTTTCTTTTCTTTTTCACAATGCTAATCTTCCTGATATTCATTGTTTTGTACAAGCTTTGGTTCGTATAAAACCTGTCATTAAGTCAATTTCTCCTCCTTGGAGTTTGAATTTGGTTCTGGGGGCTCTTCAAGCTCCTCCGTTTGAACCTATGCATTCTTTGGACATTAAATTACTTTCTTGGAAAGTTTTGTTCCTTTTGGCCATCTCTTCTGCCAGAAGAGTTTCTGAATTATCTGCTCTTTCTTGTGAGTCTCCTTTTCTGATTTTTCATCAGGATAAGGCGGTGTTGCGAACTTCTTTTCAATTTTTACCTAAGGTTGTGAATTCTAACAACATTAGTAGAGAAATTGTGGTTCCTTCATTATGTCCTAATCCTAAGAATTCTAAGGAGAAATCATTGCATGCTTTGAAATATTATGTTGAAGCTACTAAGAATTTCCGAAAGACTTCTAGTCTATTTGTTATCTTTTCCGGTTCTAGGAAAGGTCAGAAGGCTTCTGCCATTTCTTTGGCATCTTGGTTGAAATCTTTAATTCATCATGCTTATGTCGAGTCGGGTAAAACTCCGCCTCAAAGGATTACAGCTCATTCTACTAGGTCAGTTTCTATTTCCTGGGCATTTAGGAATGAAGCTTCGGTTGATCAGATTTGCAAAGCAGCAACTTGGTCTTCTTTGCATACTTTTACTAAATTCTATCATTTTGATGTGTTTTCTTCTTCTGAAGCAGTTTTTGGTAGAAAAGTACTTCAGGCAGCTGTTTCAGTTTGATTCTTCTGCTTATAATTTCAGTTTTACAAGATTTAAACTTTGCTTTGGGTGTGGATTATTTTCAGCGGAATTGGCTGTCTTTATTTTATCCCTCCCTCTCTAGTGACTCTTGCGTGGAAGATCCACATCTTGGGTAGTCATTATACCATACGTCACTAGCTCATGGACTCTTGCTAATTACATGAAAGAAAACATAATTTATGTAAGAACTTACCTGATAAATTCATTTCTTTCATATTAGCTTTTTTGTGGTGGTTATGATTTTTTTGTATAAAGCACAATTATTCCAATTCCTTATATTTATGCTTCGCACTTTTTTCTTATCACCCCACTTCTTGGCTATTCGTTAAACTGATTTGTGGGTGTGGTGAGGGGTGTATTTATAGGCATTTTGAGGTTTGGGAAACTTTGCCCCTCCTGGTATGGAAAGTATATCCCATACGTCACTAGCTCATGGACTCTTGCTAATATGAAAGAAATTAATTTATCAGGTAAGTTCTTACATAAATTATGTTTTTTGGTTTGCGGCTCTAGAAGAGTCTCTTAAGGTTGAGACTCCATTAGTTAGATGACTTTCTAGATAGAATTAAGGCTCTTAAGCTAGCTAATTCTTTTATTACTGATGCCGCTTTTCAAATTGCTAAATTAGCAGCAAAAAATTCATGATTTGCTATTTTAGCACGTAGAGCATTGTGGCTCAAATCTTGGTCTGCTGATGTGTCATAAAAACATAAGCTTTTAGCTATTCCCTTTAAAGGTAAGCCCTTTTTGGGCCAGAATTGAAGAAGATCATTTCTGATATTACAGGAGGTAAGGGCCATGCCCTGCCTCAGGATAGGTCGGTTAAAATGAGGGGTAAACAGAATAATTTTAATTTTTTTCGGAACTTTAAAGGAGGACCCCCCGCTTCTTCTTCCACAAAGCAGCATGAAGGTGTGGCCTCTGAACCGGGACCGGATTTAGTAGGGGGCAGACTTTCTTTCTTTCTTTGCTCAGGCTTGGGCAAGAGATGTTCAGGATTCCTGGGCACTAGAAATATTGACCCACGGTTATCAATTGGAATTCAAATTGGGAGATTTCATCTTTCAAAATTATCTGCAAACCAGATAAAGAGAGAGGCATGTTTACGCTGTGTAAAAGACCTTTTTACTATGGGAGTAATCTGTCCTGTTCCAAAATTGGAACAGGGACATGGGTTTTACTCAAACCTATTTGGGGTCCCCAAAAAAGAGGGAACGTTCAGACCCATTTTGGACCTCAAGTGTCTAAACAAATTTCTAAGAGTTCCATCATTCAAGATGGAGATAATTCAAACGATTTTGCCAATGATCCAGGAGGGTCAATATATGACTACCGTGGATTTGAAGGATGCTTACCTTCATATTCCAATCCACAAAGATCATCATCGGTTTCTAAGGTTTGCCTTCTTGGACAAACATTATCAGTTTGTGGCTCCTCCTTTCGGGTTGGCCACAGCACCCAGAATCTTCACAAAGGTTCTAGGGTCTCTTTTGACTGTAAGGGATAGCGGTGGCGCCTTATGTGGACGATATTCTGATTCAGGCGTCAACATATCATCTGGCAAAATCTCACACGGACACAGTGTTGTCTTTTCTAAGAACTCACGGCTGGAAGGTGAACATAGAGAAGAGTTCACTTGTTCCACAGATAAGGGTTCCTTTCTTGGGAACTCTGATAGACTTGGTAGCCATTAAAGTATTTCTGACAGAGGTCAGAAAATCAAAGATTTTGAATGCTTGCCGAGCACTTCTGACCAGTCCTCGGCCATCAGTGGCTCAGTATATGGAGGTAATTGGATTAATGGTAGCGGCAATGGACATCGTTCCATTTGCTCGTTTTCATCTCAGACCACTGCAACTGTGCATGCAGTGGAATGGGGATTATGCGGATTTATCTCCAAAGATAATTATGGATCAAGAGACCAGAAACTCTCTTCTTTGGTGGTTGTCGCCAGATCATCTGTCCCAGGAGACTTGTTTCCACAGACCCTTGTGGGTGATAGTGACAACAGATGCCAGCCTTCTGGGCTGGGGTGCAGTTTGTAACTCCTTGAAGGCTCAGGGTGTTTGGACTCAGGTGGAGTCTCTACTTCCAATCAATATTCTGGAACTGAGAGCAATATTCAATGCGCTTCAGGCGTGGCCTCAGTAGGTTTTGGCAAAATTCATCAGATTCCAGTCAGACAACATAACGACTGTGGCATATGTCAATCATCAGGGGGGAACAAGGAGTTCCTTAGCGATGATAGAAGTATCCAAGATAATCAGTTGGGCAGAGGCCCACTCTTGTCATCTGTCAGCGATCAACATCCCAGGGGTAGAGAACTGGGAAGCAGATTTTCTAAGTCAACAGACTTTTCATCCGGGGGAGTGGGAACTTCACCCGGAGGTATTGCCTCATTGATTCTCAGATGGGGCAGACCGGAATTGGATTTCATGGCATCTCATCAGAATGCCAAGCTTCCAAGATACGGATCCCGGTCAAGGGATCCTCAGGCCGAACTGATAGATGCCTTGGCAGTACCTTGGTTGTTCAGCCTAGCTTATGTGTTTCCGCTGTTTCCTCTCCTCCCACGCATGATTGCTTGAATCAAACAGGAGAGAGCTTCAGTGATCCTGATAGCTCCTGCATGGCCACGCAGGACTTGGTATGCGGATCTAGAGGACATGTCCTCTCTGCCACCGTGGATACTTCCGTTGAGACAGGACCTTCTCATTCAAGGTCCTTTCCAACATCCAAATCTAATTTCTCTGCAGCTGACTGCGTGGAGATTGAACGCTTGATTTTATCGAAGCGAGGATTCTCTGATTCAGTTATCAATACTTTGATACAGGCTAGAAAGCTTGTCACTAGAAAGATCTATCATAAGATATGGCGTAAATATCTTTATTGGTGTGAATCCAAGGGTTACTCATGGAGTAAAGTTAGGATTCCTAGGATTTTGTCTTTTCTCCAAGAAGGATTGGAGAAAGGGTTATCAGCAAATTCCTTAAAGGGACAAATTTCAGCTTTGTCAATTCTGTTTCACAAATGTTTGGCAAATGTATCAGATGTTCAGTCTTTTTGTCATGCTCTATCTAGAATTAAGCCTGTATTTAGACCTATTACTCCTCCCTGGAGTTTGAATTTAGTTCTTCAAGTTCTGCAAGGGGTTCCATTTGAACCTATGCATTCAATAGATATTAAACTATTATCTTGGAAAGTTCTGTTTTTGGTTGCTATTTCTTCTGCTCAAAGAGTTTCTGAGCTTTCAGCATTACAGAGTGATTTGCCTTATCTCACATTTCATTCTGATAAGGTGGTTTCACGTACCAAACCTGGGTTCCTTCCTAAGGTTGTTTCGAATAAGAATATTAATCAGGAAATTGTTGTTCCTTCCTTGTGTCCTAATCCTTCTTCTAAGAAGGAGCATCTGTTACATAACTTGAACGTGGTCCGTGCCTTAAAGGTTTACTTACAGGTAACTAAGGATTTCTGTCAATCATCTTCATTATTCATTGTTTATTCTGGAAAGCGTAGGGTCAGAAAGCTACGGCTACCTCTCTTTCTTTTTGGCTGAGAAGTATAATCCGCCTGGCATATGAGACTGCTGTACAGCAGCCTCATAAACGAATTACGGCTCCTTCTACTAGGGCTGTGGCTTCCACATGGGCTTTTAAAAACGATGCATCTGTGGAACAGATTTGTAAGGCTGCGACTTGGTCGTCCCTTCACACTTTTTCCAAATTTTACAAATTTGATACTTTTGCTTCTTCTGAGGCTATCTTTGGGAGAAAGGTTCTTCAAGCAGTGGTGCCTTCCATTTAGATTCCTGTCTTGTCCCTCCCTTTCATCCGTGTCCTATTGCTTTGGTATTGGTTTCCCACAAGTAAGGATGAAATCCGTGGACTCGTCATACCTTTGTAAAAGAAAAATAAATTTATGCTTATCTGTTAAATTACTTTCTTTTACGATATGACCAGTCCACGGCCCTCCCATTTATTTTAAGACAGTTTTTCTTTATATTTTTTGTAAACTTCAGTCACCTCTGCACCTTTTTAGCCTTTCCTTTTCTCTTCCTATAACCTTCGGCTGAATGACTGAGGGTGGAGGGGAAGGGGAGGGGCTATATATACAGCACTGCTGTGGTGCTCTTTGCCACTTCCTGTTAGCAGGAGGTTAATAATCCCACAAGTAAGGATGAAATCCGTGGACTCGTCATATCGTAAAAGAAAATAATTTATCAGGTAAGCATAAATTTAGTTTTATCTGCCGGTTGAGATCCGTTCTCCTCTATGCATTGCATTCCCATTCTGTTGTCAGCACACAGTCTTCAGTGTATATCACATCTACAGTCTCTGCCCACAGCACAATGCAGCATATAATCAGTGATTCTGGCAGTGATAAAGCTATGAGAAACGTTAGAAATCAGGGCTGACCGTGGACCCCCAGGCTGACAGTATAGAGGTAAATCAGAGCCAGTGGTAAGTGTATAATCCCCGCCCTCCATTACAGCATTACTTTTTGCTTGTTTACAATTCGATTCCATTGCAATGTAGAAGGAGCACAGGGAAACAAACACTGCTTATTTCCCTGTCCAGTCAGTCCCTTATTCTCTGCAGGGAGCCTGACAGCCCTGCAAATGTGTAATTCTTTGAATCCTGCATGGGCAGATGGAGGTGGAAAAAAAGCATTCCTGAGGTGTAGGGAGATTCTTATTAGCATCCTGCTTCAGACACGGTCTGCATTAGTGCCCCCGGGCCTGCTTCATACACTTGGTCTGAAGCAGGGCACTAAATTGGTTAAAACAGTTCTACTACGACTCCTATTGTAAAGGTAACCGCTGAGATTCTTTTCTCCCTGCTGCACATTTGTGTGTGATCATGTGACATCTGTTGCACAGGGAAGCTTGTGGTTTGGGAGAGAAGGCAGAGTACGTTTTCAAAGCCTGTCAGCCTCTAAATTATCCTTTTTTACTGCAAGTCAGGACCTTTCAATGAGTGTCAGAAGGTCAGATTTTACACACATTGGGCTGTACTAGAGATGGGGCACGTAACGTTCCTGCAGATAGAATAGTCAAACAGCCCAACTTTTTACTTTATTATCTGATAACTCGTGCCCTCTGTCAGATACATGGAACTAACGCTGTATTCATTGACTAATTGTGTCATAACCTGCATAACAGTCACATACAATATCTGTGAATTATCTGTGAATTATTTTTTTTTATTTTTTTTTTTTATCATATTATTATTGAGATATTTGTCAAATACATACACAAACAAACAGGTGTCCATCATTAAAAAGAAAACAGTTAGAGAGGGTAATGCTTATCACAATTGTTATACAGGCAACAGATAAGGGAATATTGTCTGGAATGAGATGAAGTGCAAAAACCAGTGATTAACTAACTTTGCAAACTTTGCTAAAAACATGAGAACAGAGGAATATTAATATAATGCTTGGTTATTCATCCAGAAATAGTTCAGTAAGTGCATCTGTATAGAGCTACTAACAGTATAAGAGTCTCGTTAACCACAGTGCTCCCTTTGTAGTTCTTCTATATGGGCTATTAATTTTGTTGAAACCATAATAGTGTGGAACTGAATTTTTTTGAAGCAGAATTTTTAGTGCCTAGGGCAGCACACAACCTAAATACACCACTGCCTCAGGATAAAAAAAACCTAAAGGTAAATCTAAAGCTTCTAACCGTTTTCATTCCCTTCGACATAATAAGGAACAGAAATCTAATCCTTCCCCAAAGGAATCTGTTTGAGGAAGCCTTCCTCAAATTGGAATAAATCCAAGCCTTTTAAGAAATCAAAGCCAGCCGCCAAGTCCGCATGAAGGTGCGGCTCTCATTCCAGCTCAGCTGGTAGGGGGCAGATTAAAATTTTTCAAAGATGTTTGGATCAGTTCGGTCCGAAATCATTGGATTCAGAGTATTGTCTCTCAGGAGTACAGAATAGGATTCAGAGTAAGACCACCTGTGAGAAGATTTATTTCTCTCACGCATTCCAGCAAACCCAGTAAAGGCTCAGGCTTTCCTGAAGTGTGTTTCAGACCTGGAGTTATCAGGGGTAATCATGCTAGTTCCGTTTCAGGAACAGGGCCTGGGGTTTTGTTCAAATCTATTCATTGTCCCAAAGAAAGAAAATTCATTCAGACCAGTTTTGGATCTAAAGATTTTGAATCAATATGTAAGAGTACCAACTTTCAAGATGGTGACTATAAGGACAATTCTGCCATTTGTTCAGCAAGGGCATTATATGTCCAGAATAGACTTACAGGATGCATATCTTCATATTCCGATTCATCCGGATCACTATCAGTTCCTGAGATTCTCTTTTATAGACAAGCATTACCAATTTGTTGCTCTTCCTTTTGGCCTAGCAACAGCTCCAATAATCTTTTCAAATGTTCTCGGGCCCTACTCTCTGTAATCAGAGACGGGGTATTGTGGTGTTTCCTTATTTGGACGATATCTTGGTACTCGCTCAGTCTTTACGTTCTGCAGAATCTCACGTGAATAACTAGTGTTGTTTCTTCAAAGACATGGTTGGAGGATCAATTTACCAAAAGGATCTTTGATTCCTCAGACAAAGGTAACCTTTTAAGGTTTCCAGATAGATTCAGTGTCTATGACTTTGTCTCTAACAGACAAGAGACGTTTGAAATTGGTTGCAGCCTGTCGGAACCTTCAGTCTCAGTCATTCCCTTCAGTAGCTATGTGCATGGAAGTTTTAGGTCTCATGACTACAGCATCGGATGCAATCCCCTTTGCTCGTTTTCATATGAGACCTCTCCAGCTTTGTATGCTGACCAATGGTGCAGGGATTATACAAGGATTATCACAATTAATATCTTAATCCCAATGTTCAACTTTCTCTGACTTGGTGGTTAGATCACCATCGTATAATTTTAGGGGCCTCTTTCGTTCGTCCAACCTGGACTGTGACGGATCCAACGGATGCAAGTCTTTCAGGTTGGGGAGCTGTTTGGGGATCTCTGACAGCACAAGGGGTTTGGAAATCTCAAGAGGCGAGATTACCAATCAATATTTTGGAACTCCGTGCAATTCTCAGGGCTCTTCAGTTTTGGCCTCTGTTGAAGAGATAATCGTTCATTTGTTTTCAGACAGACAATATCACAACTGTGGCATATGTCATTCATCAGGGTGGGACTCACAGTCCTCAAGCTATGAAAGAAGTATCTTGGATACTTGTTTGGGTGGAATCCAGCTCCTGTCTAATTTCTGCGGTTCATATCCCAGGTATAGACAATTGGGAAGCGGATTATCTCAGTCGTCAGACTTACATCCAGGAAGTGGTTTCCCCCCCCCCCCCCCCCCCCCCCCCCCCCCCCCCCCCCCCCCCCCCCCCCCCCCCTCCACCCAGATGTGTTTCTCAAATTGTTAGATGTGGGGCTTCCAGAAATAGATCTGATGGCTTCTCATATAAACAAGAAACTTCCCAGGTACCTGTCAGGTCCAGGGATCCTCAGGCGGAAGCAGTGGATGCGTTGACACTTCCTTGGTGTTATCAACCTGCTTATGTTTTCCCGCCTCTAGTTCTTCTTCCAAGAGTGATCTCCAAAATCATCATGGAGCAATCGTTTGTGCTGCTGTGGCTCCAGCATGGCCTCACAGGTTTTGGTATGCGGATCTTGTTTGGATGTCCAGTTGCCAACTTGGCCACTTCCATTAAGTCCAGACCTTCTATCTCAAGGTCCGTTTTTCCATCAGGATCTCAAATCATTAAATTTGAAGGTATGGAAATTGAACGTTAGTGCTTAGTCATAGAGGTTTCTCTGACTCAGTGATTAATACTATGTTGCAGGCTTGTAAATCTGTTTCTAGAAAGATTTATTATCGAGTTTGGAAGACTTATTTTCATGGTGTTCTTCTCATAAACTCTCCTGGCATTCTTTTAGAATTCCTAGAATTTTACAGTTTCTTCAGATGGTTTGGATAAAGGTTTGTCTGCAAGTTCCTTGAAAGGACAAATCTCTGCTCTTTCTGTTTTATTCCACAGAAAATTGCTAAACTTCCTGATATTCATTGTTTTGTACAGGCTTTGGTTCGTATCAAGCCTGTCATTAAATCAATCTCTCCTCCTTGGAGTCTTAATTTGGTTTTGAAGGCTTTGCAGGCTCCTCCATTTGAGCCTATGCATTCTTTGGACATTAAACTACTTTCTTGGAAAGTGTTGTTCCTTTTGGCCATCTCTTCTGCTAGAAGAGTTTCTGAATTATCCGCTCTCTCTTGGGAATCTCCTTTTCTGATTTTTCATCAGGATAAGGCAGTTTTGCGGACTTCATTTAAATTCTTACCCAAGGTTGTGGGGCCCGATCCTATATGCAGCGTTGCCTGCAGAAGCCGGCGACGCCAAATTTGGCGCTGGTTTGGTTCACATATACGGCGTAACATAGAAGTTACGCTCGGATATTTCACTCCTTCGGACGTAGTTGTTTGGACCATAGAGTGATATACCAAACCAGTGCAGTTTGTATCCAATATACAGCGTAAAGACTTACGTGGCGAAAATGGAGAAATCTTACTCCATTTTCACCTTGCCACAAAATGCAGGCGTAGTAAGCCTTGCGTTGAGTATTGGAGCCCCCGTAACTCCCTTAACTACCTGCAAAATAAAACCTAACACCTAACGCATGCGCAATGTCTATCTACCTGTCAACCGCAATCCCCCGCCGCAATCCCTAATAAAGCGTTTAACCCCTAAACCGCCGCTCCCTACCCTGCCGCCACCTACATTAACTATATTACCCCCTAATGTGAGCCCCCTACCCCGCCGCCACTTACATTAACTATATTACCCCCTAATGTGAACCCCCTACCCCACCGCCACCTACATTAACTATATTACCCCCTAATGTGAGCCCCCGACCCCGCCGCCACCTACATTAACTATATTACCCCCTAATGTGAGCCCCCTACCCCGCCGCCACCTACATTAACTATATTACCCCCTAATGTGAGCCCCCTACCCCGCCGCCACCTACATTAACTATATTACCCCCTAATGTGAGCCCCCTACCCTGCCGCCACCTATTTTAAATATATTAACCCCTAATATGATCCCCCAACACCGCCGCCAGCTACATAAATATATTAACTCCTAATCTAATCCCCCTACACCGCCGCCACCTATATTAACCCCTAATCTGAGCCCCCTACACCGCCGCCACCTATTTTAAATATATTAACCCCTAAACCTAAGTCTAACCCTAACACCCCCTAACGTAATTATTATTTAAATAAATCTAAATAATATTAATATTAACTAAATTATTCCTAGTTAAAACTAAATACTTACCTATAAAATAAACCCTAAGATAGCTACAATATAATTAATAATTACATTGTAGCTATTTAAGGGTTTATATTTATTTTACAGGTAACTTTGTATTTATTTTAACTAGGTACAATAGCTATTAAATAGTTAATAACTATTTAATAGCTACCTAGTTAAAATAATTACCAAATTATCTGTAAAATAAATCAATAAATTAATTAAATAAACTGCAAATATCTAAACTAAAATACAATTAAATACACTAAACTATATTACAAAAAAAACAAACACTAAATTACAAAAAATAAAAAAAGATTACAAGAATTTTAAGCTAATTACACCTAATCTAAGCCCCCTAATAAAATAAAAAAGCCCCCCAAAATAATAAAATTTCCCTACCCTAAACTAAATTAAAAAAGTAATCAGCTCTATTACCAGCCCTTAAAAGGGCCTTTTGCGGGGCATTGCCCCAAAGTAATCAGCTCTTTTACCTGTAAAAAAAAGAACAACCCCCCATTACAACCCACCACTCTAAAACCCACCCGATCCCCCCTTAAAAAAACTAAGTCTAACCCCCAAGTGGTCCTTACCTGTCCTGAAGACCAGCGGAAAAGGTCCTGTTCCGGGCGGAGAAGTCTTCTTCCAAGCGGCGACATCTTCCAGGAACCAGCCGGTGCGGAGGAGTTGAAGACCGATGACCACGGAGCTGAAGACCGTCCACTCTGGAACTGAAGACCGGTGATGCTGGAACTGAAGATCGGTGACGCTGGAACTGAAGATCGGAGCCATGGAGCGTGGAGGATCCTCTTCATACGATCTCCGCCGTACACTGAATAGGAATTCAAGGTACGCGATTAAAAATGGCGTCCCTTTAATTCCTATTGGCTGATTTGAGCCTTCAAATTCAAATCAGCCAATCGGATGAAGAGCTACTTTAATTCTATTGGCTGATTTGAATAGCCAATAGAATAAGAGCTACTGTAATTCTATTGGCTATTCTAATCATTAATTATTGTAGTTAAAATAAATACAAAGTTACCTGTAAAATAAATATAAACCCTAAAATAGCTACAATGTAATTATTAATTATATTGTAGCTATCTTAAGGTTTATTTTATAGGTCAGTATTTAGTTTTAAATAGGAATAATTTAGTTAATAATATTAATATTATTTAGATTTATTTCAATAATAATTAAGTTAGGGGGTGTTAGGGTTAGACTTAGGTTTAGTGGTTAATATATTTAATATAGGTGGCGGCGGTGTAGGGGGATTAGATTAGGGGTTAATAAATTTAATATAGGTGGTGGCGGTGTAGGGGGATCATATTAGGGTTAATCAATTAATATAGGTGGCGGCGGTGTAGGGGGATCATAATAACAGTTAATATATTTAATTTAGGTGGCGGCGGTGTAGGGGGATCATATTAGGGGTTAATAAATTTAATATAGCTGGCGGTGGTGTAGGGGAATCATATTAGGGGTTAATAAATTTAATATAGCTGGCGGCGGTGTAGGGGAATCCTATTAGGGGTTAGTAAATTTAATATAGCTGGCGGCGGTGTAGGGGGATCAGATTAGGGGGTAATATAGTTAATGTAGGTGGCGGCGGGGTAGGGGGCTCACATTAGGTGGTAATACATATAATATAGGTGGCGGCGGTGTAGGGGGCTCAGATTAGGGGTTAATATATTTAATATAGCTGGCGGCGGTGTAGGGGAATCATATTAGGGGTTAATAAATTTAATATAGCTGCGGCGGTGTAGGGGGATCATATTAGGGGTAATAGAGTTAATGTAGGTGGGGGCGGGGTAGGGGGCTCACATTAGGGGGTAATACATATAAATAGGTGGCGGTGGTGAGGGGCTCAGATTAGGGTTAATATATTTAATATAGGTGGCGGCGGTGTAGGGGGCTCACATTAGGGGGTAATAAATTTAATATAGGTGGCGGCGGTTTAGGGGTTAATATATTTATTATTAGGAGTGAGAGGGGGATTGCGGATAGAGGGGTATACGGTCGGGATGATGTTTGGGAGGCATGTTAGACAGTTATGGGAGATTTTATACTTTAGTTAGTTGTTTTTTTAAGCGGCGACAGTTTCTAAAGTGCCGTAAGTCACTGGCGACTCCAGAAATTTGTAGTTACTCTTATTTCTGGACATCGCTAGTTTCTGACTTACGGCACTTTAGCAAGTGTCGGCGCCGTATATGTGATAGGTCGATGTGCGAGGTCAAACTACGGGCGGCGCATGTTTCCACGCTTGCGCCGAAACCTGCGCCGTATATTGGATCGCGCCCGTGAATTCTAACAACATGAATAGAGAAATTGTTGCCCCTTCTTTGTGTCCTAATCCTAAGAATTCTTCGGAGAGATTTTTACATTCTTTGGATGTGGTGAGAGCTCTGAAATATTATGTTGAAGCCACTAAAGATTTCAGGAAGACTTCTAGTCTATTCGTTTTCTTTTCTGGTTCCAGGAAAGGTCAGAAGGCTTCTGCCGTTTCTTTGGCATCGTGGTTAAAGCTTTTGATTCATCAAGCTTATTTGTAGTCGGCTAAAACCCAGCCTCAGAGAATTACAGCTCATTCTACTAGATCAGTTTCCACTTCTTGGTCTTTTAAGAATGAAGCTACGGTTGATCAGATTTGCAAAGCAGCATCTTGGTCTTCTTTGCATACATTTACTAAATTCTACCATTTTGATGTGTTTGCTTCTTCGGAAGCAGTTTTTGGTAGGAAAGTTCTTCGGGCAGCTGTTTCAGTTTGATTCTTCTGCTTATGATTTAAGTTTTATTTTTATTTTTTGAGAATAAACTTATATTTGGGTTGTGGATTTAATTTTTCAGCGAAATTGCTGTTTTTATTTTGTCCCTCCCTCTCTAGTGACTCTTGCATGGAGTTCCACATCTTGGGTATTGCTATCCCATACATCACTAGCTCATGGACTCTTGCCAATTACATGAAAGAAAACATAATTTATGTAAGAACTTACCTGATAAATTAATTTCTTTCATATTGGCAAGAGTTCATGAGGCCCACCCTTTTTTATGGTGGTTATGATTTTTGTGTAAAGCACAATTATTTCCAAATTCCTTTGTTGATGCTTTTTACTCCTTTCTTTATAACCCCACTTCTTGGCTATTAGTTAAACTGAATTGTGGGTGTGGTGAGGGGTGTATTTATAGGCATTTTGAGGTTTGGGAAACTTTGCCCTCCTGGTAGGATTGTATATCCCATACGTCACTAGCTCATGGACTCTTGCCAATATGAAAGAAATGAATTTATCAGGTAAGTTCTTACATAAATTATGTTTTTTTGACTAAACTTCAGGCACCTTTTACACTTTGTGTTTTACTTTTTCCAAATCCCTTCGTCGAATGACTGGTGTTTGTGGGAAGGGAAGTGATACTTAAAGGGACAGTATACACTTATTTTCATATAACTGCATGTAATAGACACTACTATAAAGAATAAGATGCACAGATACTGATATAAAAATCCAGTATAAAATGGTTTAAAAACGTACTTAGAAGCTTTCAGTTTAGCTCTGTTGAAAAGGTAGTTGGAAAGCCCACTGCAAGTGGGAAATAAGACACCCCCCACCCCCTTCCTTTGCATATGAAAAGACCCTTTACACAAACAGGAGCAAGCTGGAGAAGGTAGCTGACGGTATTCAAATAAAACTTTGGGGCGTGGTTAGGAGTCTGAAAATCAGAGCAATGTTCTTTAAAAATAAGCAAAGTTATACATTTTTTAAAAAAAACTAACTTTATGGGCTTTATAAATAGATCATCTACAAAACATTTATGCAAAGAAAAATGAGTGTATAATGGCCCTTTAACAGCTTTGCTGTGGTCCTCTTGGCCTCCTCCTGTTGTCTAGGAGTGGTATTCCCAACAGTAAATGATGATGTTGTGCATTCACCATATCCGGAAAGAAATACATTTATCAGATAAGCATAAATTTTGTTTTACTGAAGTATATCAGTCTGATCCAGCATAACAAGGTCAGTCCAGCCCGAAATACCATGCAATACCTCTCTGAATATGGCAACCCCAAACTATTTTTTTGTCCTTCTTTGGGCCTCATCAGTGAGGTGCAGCCATATTCCTTTAAGCACATTGGGCAAGGAATCCATGCCTGGTTTCCCCATAACCCTTAGGGAGTCTCTGAGAAGAGAGGATGGTCTGATGTTACCTAAATCTGGCCTTGTGTCACTGGATATTTTTAGGAAATTCATTATTATAGGTATACCTCACTTTACAGCGCTTCACTAATACAGCGCTTTGTGGAGCTGAAGTTCAACCTCCAAGGATTTTGAAACAGTGCTGTAATCATTGTGAGATTGTGAGAAAAGTGACTGGCACCATTTTGTTATGTGCAATTCACCCTTTTTACAGCATTACAGTGCAATCTGGGTCTCAGTGCTATAGTCTGGCACATTTTACTACAGTAATTGTCACTATTATACAGGTGCAGTATTTATTGAATACTAATTGATACTGTGCTGTGCTAGTGTTAAACTAAACACAGCACTATTGCACCACTAATATATATTAGTTAAAACATGTTTTCAAGTTTTTAAACACACTAGCAAGTGAAAAGAAAGCTCAAACTGTCTTGTTTCACTTTAAGGCAGTTTTCACTTTACAGCGGGGCTCCGGTCCCGAACCGCTGTATGAGCGGGGTATACCTGTACTTGTATTTTAATAGCCATACATTTATATGTTGCCCTTAAGGCTTCTAACATTTTGACCTGCTGCCCCCATGTGTTTAGAAAGTTGACATCACTGCTTTAGAGTATCTATCATTGTATGAAAATAATTAATAAGCTGTCAAGTAAATTGTTATAAAATAGTTGCATAGAGCTGAGAAAAACAACACAGTAACATATCATTATAATGCACTAAAAAGCATCTGAAAACATATTGTAAAGTAATATTTCAGTTACATTTTGAAATGTGAATTTATTTGTTCTTAGTGAATAGAAGGAACAAGGGGGGGGGTTTATAATAAACTCTTTTGAAAGACAGGTATCCCTTCAGGGTGAATAATAATATAGTATTGTATAATAATGCCTATCATCCTATATTACTGGTATGTAATGTAAGGCAAAATCCTACTTAAAGGGACCTATAACACCTTCAAAAAATCCTTTAAACTAACTTATACTGATTAATAATAACACGCTACGCATGAATCTCTATTCTTGAGGGTCAGTTTACCTCAAACAGTTCAATTAGAGTGTTTCAAACAAACTGCTGATCCAGCACTGGTAAAACTATGTAGGCCGCCATATTGCCACACAGGCACAGCAGTCATGTGATGAACATGGCATATACTTTTATTAATCAAGTCAGAGGATTATCAGAACACTCGCTCACTGTGGAGCTGTGCGAGTGCTACATTAGCTGTATATATTATTATATTTATCTTATGTGCCTCATAAAAAACATTCAGTTTGTGAAGGCATTATAATAAAAGCACTGCCACTTTTTTGCATTATAAATACATCTGCACTATTGTCTGCAGCACAGCTCCGGAATGCACAGTCACACCTCCGTGAACGGTTGTAAATTAGCATACTACAGAGGGGGAGATAGATAGAACTCTGATGAATAAGTGAATAACTAATGTATGCACTGTTAGTTTTTCAGCTACTAGTTACAACGGAACATGCCTCCTCCCCCTCTCTCATATCTCCGAACAGTTTGATTTCTCATAGCAAACTACGAGAGGAGAGGAGGGGGAGGAGGCATGTTCCGTTGTAACTAGTAGCTGAAAAACTAACAGTGCATACATTAGTTATTCACTTATTCATCAGAGTTGCTATCTATCTCCCCCTCTGTAGTATGCTAATTTACAACCGTTCACGGAGGTGTGACTGTGCATTCCGGGAGCTGTGCTGCAGACAATAGTGCAGATGTATTTATAATGCAAAAAAAGTGGCAGTGCTTTTATTATAATGCCTTCACAAACTGAATGTTTTTTTATGAGGCACATAAGATAAATATAATAATATATACAGCTAATGTAGCACTCGCACAGCTCCACAGTGAGCGAGTGTTCTGATAATCCTCTGACTTGATTAATAAAAGTATATGCCATGTTCATCACATGACTGCTGTGCCTGTGTGGCAATATGGCGGCCTACATAGTTTTACCAGTGCTGGATCAGCAGTTTGTTTGAAGACACTCTAATTGAACTGTTTGAGGTAAACTGACCCTCAAGAATAGAGATTCATGCGTAGCGTGTTATTATTAATCAGTATAAGTTAGTTTAAAGGATTTTTTGAAGGTGTTATAGGTCCCTTTAAGTAGGATTTTGCCTTACATTACATACCAGTAATATAGGATGATAGGCATTATTATACAATACTATATTATTATTCACCCTGAAGGGATTACCTGTCTTTCAAAAGAGTTTATTATAAACCCCCCCCCTTGTTCCTTCTATTCACTAAGAACAAATAAATTCACATTTCAAAATGTAACTGAAATATTACTTTACAATATGTTTTCAGATGCTTTTTAGTGCATTATAATGATATGTTACTGTGTTGTTTTTCTCAGCTCTGTGCAACTATTTTATAACAATTTACTTGACAGCTTATTATATTATTTTCATACAATGATAGATACTCTAAAGCAGTGATGGTCAACTTTCTAAACACATG